>NC_043748.1:10044220-10346220 GCF_902148845.1 Salarias fasciatus | reverse complement strand
ACTGTAAACGGAGTTCTTTTGGCTTTGTTCTGATGATGGCTTCCTGACACTCTTCCATAAAGAACCTATTTGTGGAGAGAGTGACTGACTGTGGATCTCTGCAGCTCCTCCAGAGGCACCGTGAGCCTCTCCCTGCCCGGCCGGTCAGTTTCGATAGACGGCCATGTCTTGGTAGGTCTGGTAGGTTTTTTGGAACTTGCGTTAAACTTTTGCACAACTTTATCCCAGACCTGTCTCGTTTGTTTGTTGTTCTTCAGCTGGACTTATTTGGCAACTTCTGAAGTCACTTTTGGGGTATGAATACTTGCATGCCACATTTTTCAGTATTTTCTGTTTTTATTGAAATAAAAAATCTGGAAACCATTTTCCTTCCATTTCACAATTGTGTGGCATATTATCTATCACATACAATTTCAATAAATTACATTTATGTTTTAAGGCCTGAATTTATAAGTTGGGAAGACTTAAAGAAAGATTCATTGTTTTCCTGAGAACTAAAGTCATAATGAGTTCATGAGCGTCAGGGTTTGATTTATTTACAAACTTCAAACCCGCTTCCATGTCTTGTTATTTATGTTTTGGGATTTTGAAAATGGAGCAACACAACAGGTCGCACCATTCAGCAAGACTTCAAAACCTCAAAGGTTCAGGCCATGTTGAACAGTTACAGTTATTCTTATGGACTTGTTCCTCACATCGAAAAGATTTGGAAGATAAATCAGGAGCTTGAGTTCAGTGCATTTTCAGATTTTTTTTTTCTTAATGAAACACGTTCAAACAATTTTCTAGATAAATTGTTCAAAACAGAAGCACGTTTCCCAGCGATCTGAGTATTTAAAGTCAAAACTAACATTCCCACCAACTTCATCCCGAGCACCAGACTACAAATCCGCCACTCTAAAAGGTTAACAACATGATTTAATATCATTACCGTGCCCTACCAATCACCCCTATCAGTGTCAGCAGTGAGTCTCTGTCCTAAAGCAAGCAGTGCCATAAACTCATTATATTCGTATTGCTTTATGGAAATATAAATCAGCAGCAGGAGTGGTCCCTGGTGGGGTGAGTGGTATCCATAAAACCTGTGCTTGAACATGGCAGCCGCACACGGTGTCATAAAGCGTGTCTCAGTGTAAAGACTCTCCCAGGGTTTGACTATGCATACCCACAATTCCCCTCAAACAGGAAAAGCTTGATAAAATGCGCAGCAGGCGCCGACCAAGGACCAGTTATGCTTTTATCTTTATAACTCGATGGTGCAGCGCAGTGCTCAGCTGAACCAGTACATCACCCGACGCTACAGTCGCACCGAGGTGTAAGTGTTCCTCCTGGAAACAGTCGGTCTCTCTTCAAAACAAAGCATGTTAATAAAGAATGCAAGCTCAACAGACTGAAGGCATCTGATGTAAAAGTAAATGTTGGCCTTTTAAAATGCATTTCACCCTTAAAAGAGGTTGTTTTTTTAACTTGTGATGGAATATATATTTTGATTTTATGAAGGTTTCACTGGTGAGATTATTTACCAGAAAACGTGAATGAATCATTGATTGTCCCCAAAGCAGCAACACCAACAACTTCACCAGTCCTAAGCTTCAAAGTGTTTCTGAATGATAAATAACTTTAATGTATACAGCATGTTTTCATCACTTTAGTAAATCTTAAATCACTTCGCACTATAAATCCCATTCACCTATTCTCTCTCTCTCTCTCTCTCTCTCTCTCTCTCTCTCTCTCTCTCTCTCTCTCTCACACACACACACACACACACACACACACACACACACACACACACACAAAGCACAATACAGTGGCCATAAACTCTCTTTTTTTTTCATTTTGTTTATTTATTTATTTATTTTTTGTCTTTCCATGATGGCAGGGGAGGCACTGCCACCTGTGACCGCTCGTCACTGCTGCTTTGTGCGTGTTGGACATATTTGTGTTCTGGAAATTAATTTTCTTTGCTAGCCTATTTTTGTCTTGAATTTAGCTCTTTTCTTCTTTTTTAACCTATTTGTGTCTTGAAATTAGCTTTCTTTTTTTGTGTGTTTTTAACCTATATGTGGACTGGAAATTAGCTACTAACGTCCACTACTTTGCTACACCTTGTTCTAAACTCTCCACCCCTCGTTCTAAATTCAGGGCACCCTTGTCCGTAGCTCAGAGTCCCTCACAGACCCGCAGGAAGGTGAAGAAGGGCATGGTGGACTGGATGGCCTTGGCTTTTCCCTTCTGCTCGGCATCTTCTCTGCTCATCTGCCACTTGCGGAACGTGGCAGCTGAGATCAGCTTCCAGTCATAGAAGACATCGAACAACATCCGCAGGAAGTTTCTAGGGTGACCAAGGGACTCGTTGAGAGCCTGAAGGGCATAAAGCGCCTGCAGCTGTCGCTCATCGTCGGACTCCAGGTATTTTCGTAGGACTGGCAAGCTCGTCTTTAGGACGACCGTGTCCACGAGACAGCTGGCTTCAATATCATTCACTGCGGGCTGATACACTGCCTTCACCACAGCTCCCATGAAGGAGGACGAGTTCAGCTGACATTCTTCCACATTGGCCTGAAAAAGAGATGAACACAACGGCTCTAAAGGCTCCGCGGCCTCCACCAGCTCCACTAGCGCCACTGGTTGCATCAGCTCCACCTGCTTCCCTGGCTGAACAGGCTCCACCGGTTCCACTAGCTGAATGGGCTCTGCTGGTTGCACCGGCTCCACCTGCTCCACTGGCTGAACAGGTTCCACCTGTTCCACTGCTTTCACTGGCTCCACTCTGATTTCCTCCATGTTTGCTTTTTCTCTGGCCTCTCTTTGTCTCTGTTTCTTGGCTCTCTTCTTCTTCATTATCGTCCATGGCTCCTCAGAGTTACATTCAGCTGGCACCACAGGTTGAACCGGCTCCACCTGTTCCACTAGCTGAATGGTCTCCACTGGTTGCACCAGCTCCACCTGCTCCACTGGCTGAACAGTCTCCACCTGTTCCACGAGCTGAATGGGCTCTGCTGGTTGCACTGGCTCCACCTGTTCCACTAGCTGAATGGGCTCCACTGGTTGCACCGGCTCCACCTGCTCCACTGACTGAACAGGCTCCACCTGTTCCACTGCTTTCACTGGCTCCACTCTGATTTCCTCCATGTTTGCTTTTTCTCTGGCCTCTCTTTGTCTCTGTTTCTTGGCTCTCTTCTTCTTCATTATCGTCCATGGCTCCTCAGAGTTACATTCGGCTGGCTCCAGCGGTTGCACCGGCTCCACCGGCTCAACTGGCACCACTGGTTGAACCGGCTCCACCTGTTCCACTAGCTGAACAGGCTCCAGTGGTTCCACCTGCTCCACCTGTTCTCGCTGTTGCACTGGCTGAACGGGCTCCACTGATTGAACCGGCTCCACTGGTTCCACCTCTTTCACTGGCTCCACTCTGATTTCCTCCATGGGTGCTTTTTCTCTGGTCTCTCTTTTTCTCTGTTTCTTACCTCTCTTCTTCTTCATTATCGTCCATGGCTCCTCAGAGTTACAATCATCCGGCTCCAGCGGTTGCACCGACTCCACAGGCTCAACAGGTGCCACTGGTTGCACAGGCTCCACCTGTTCCACTAGCTGAACAGGCTCCACCTGTTCCACTAGCTGAACAGGCTCCAGTGGTTTCACCTGCTCCACCTGTTCTCGCTGTTGCACTGGCTGAACGGGCTCCACTGATTGAACCGGCTCCACTGGTTCCACCTCTTTCTCTGGCTCCACTCTGATTTCTTCCATGGGTGCTTTTTCTCTGGTCTCTCTTTTTCTCTGTTTCTTACCTCTCTTCTTCTTCATTATCGTCCATGGCTCCTCAGAGTTACAATCATCCGGCTCCAGCGGTTGCACCGACTCCACAGGCTCAACAGGTGCCACTGGTTGCACAGGCTCCACCTGTTCCACTAGCTGAACAGGCTCCAGTGGTTCCACCTGCTCCACCTGTTCTAGCTGTTGCACTGGCTGAACAGTCTCCAGCGGTTCCACTGGCTTAACGGGCTCCAGCGGTTCCAATGACTGAACAGGCTCCACCTGTTCCACTAGCTGAACAGGCTCCAGCGGTTCCACTTGCTCCACCTGTTCTAGCTGTTGCACTGGCTGAACAGTCTCCAGCGGTTCCACTGGCTTAACGGGCTCCAGCGGTTCCAATGACTGAACAGGCTCCACCTGTTCCACTAGCTGAACAGGCTCCAGCGGTTCCACTTGCTCCACCTGTTCTAGCTGTTGCACTGGCTGAACAGGCTCCAGCGGTTCCACTGGCTTAACGGGCTCCAGCGGTTCCACTGGCTGAACAAGCTCCAGCGGTTTCATCTGCTCCACCTGTTCTCGCTGTTGCACTGGCTGAACGGGCTCCACTGATTGAACCGGCTCCACTGGTTCCACCTCTTTCACTGGCTCCACTCTGATTTCCTCCATGGGTGCTTTTTCTCTTGTCTCTCTTTTTCTCTGTTTCTTACCTCTCTTCTTCTTCATTATCGTCCATGGCTCCTCAGAGTTACAATAATCCGGCTCCAGCGGTTGCACCGGCTCCACAGGCTCAACAGGTGCCACTGGTTGCACCGACTCCACCTGTTCCACTGGCTGAACAAGCTCCAGCGGTTCCACTGGCTGAACATTCTCCACCGGTTCCAATGGCTGAACGGGCTCCAGTGGTTGCACTGGCTCCATCTGTTCCACCTGCTTCACTGGTTTCAACGGCTCCACTGGTTCCACTGCTTTCATGGGCTCAACTCGGTTTCGCACCATCTCGCTGGTCTCACTGTGTCTCTGCTTTATATCTGTCTTCTTTCCAGCACTGTCATGTCTGGGTCTTGTGGGGGGAGTAGAGAGCTGAGACAAAGGCGCAGACTGCAGCACAGAGTCTGGTTTGGGGCCAGCGGTCTTGGAACCTCTTGTTTCAGAGTTGCCAGCTGGAGTCCATCCACGACATCCCCTTGCCCATAATGCCAGCCCCTGTGGGCGCAGCTGGATCGTCTCATCCAACTGTGGCTGCTTTGACATCTTAGGGGTCTCACGAGGGATGAAGAGCCTGGTGGAAGCAGTGGAACTGGTTTCTTCATTCTGGTACTGAGAAGTGACCGAGGTTCCTGCTTGTCTCCAGTCATCATTGGAGAACAGCTGCTTCATGATTTTGAGCTGCTCCTCCTGTTGCTCCATCTCAGCCTCTTTGTGGACCTGGACGATGGTCTTTGGGCCCTGGTCGGCCTTCCGAGGAACCCAGTTTTTCTCTTTTAATGCCACCACGTCCTGCAGCATGAAGCGGATTCGTGTCGACGTCTGGCGCTCCTCGATCAGTGTTGTCATTTGGTTGAACATCTGATCCATTTTTGGCTTGGCTCTGTTAGTGTCGAGCTCTTTGCCGACAGTCGCGAGCAGCGTGCACAGCTGCTCCAGCGAGACCTCGTCCTGCTTCTTTAACAGCTGGAAGGTACAGCTGAAAATAATGGCCACCGTCAACATCTTCAACTTGAAGAGTTCCCCAATGAGTTTGGCGAGTCCGACTGAGCGCCTCCAAGCCTTGTTCTTCACATCCTCCAGCTCCTCCTGAAGCTGCTCACGCTCTGCGGTGGATGCAGCAGAGTCAAGCTTCACCTGCTTCCTCTGAACCACCGCATCGTCACTTCTCTCCGCATCGAACTCCTTCTGGCAGCGATTAAGCAGCAGCCTGCGGAAGGTCACGGGGCTGCCAGCTTTATCGGCCATTTGCACCGTCATGTGGGCAAGGCGGTGGCACAGCTGGCCGTACATGACGGAGAAGCTGGGCTCGTCGATGGCCTTTTCAAAGATCAGGTCCACCACACCTCTGAGCCTCTCCTCTGAGTCGATGCTCAGCTCCAGCACCTGCTCCACCAGCCGGTCGAACCTCTCCGGAGTCAGTTTATTCAAGATGGCCCGCACGTTCCGCAGGAGGCCCTCCGTATGCAGAATTTCTGGATCCTTCACAGGGCAGCTCCTCTTCATTCTGGGTCTCCAAGCGTTGTTGCACTTGTTGAGTTTATCATCCTTCAAGCAGACGGTCTGAACCTCAGCTTCCTTGGGCTGTGACGACAACAGGACACAAATAGAGAATACAGAGTTCATGTTAGCAGAAAAAAAAGGCAAAATCGTGAAGGCAAACAAATACAAATATTTACAAAAAAAATATGACGTTTGAGCGTCATTCAAGTGGCTAAAAGCTGCTGGAAATTAAAACTAATCATTTTTGATGATTCTAGCATAGGTCAATAATGAATTTAGAGGTATATCTGATGGCACAGTTGCAGCATGAGTTAAGAAATACCTCACTGTTAAATTAAGGGCTCATGAATGCTGTAGCTTGACTGGTCTAGTATTAGTCCTAAGTTGTATTTCCAGGTAAACATTTACATGTCATAATTGTGTTTGTAAGAAATGAATGTTCTTGTCTTACCTGTGGGTTGCAGGCCTGGTGCGTCTCTGAGGAAGCCATATTTGGCAGATATGAATTGTTCATGTTGAACCTTCTGTGGTTAAACTGTTCACAGTAAGGCTTGTAAAACGTTTGAAAATAGCAAAAAGTCTGAAGAAGACAACAAAAGCTGAAGATCTTCTACAAGCTGAATTCGCTCTGTGAATCAAATACAAGTGATCTCAAGCTAGGCAGATACAAACAAGTTCTGGGCTTTGAGTTAAACTATTCACAGTAAGCCTTGTAAAACGTTCGAAAATCGCAAAAAGTCTGTAAAAGACAACAAAAGCTGAAGTTCTTCTACTCGCTGAATTCGCTCCGGGATTCAAATCCAAGTGATCCAAAGCTAGGCAGATGCAAACAAGTAGCTCTGATCTTCTGATGAAGACAAAAGGCTCCTTTGAAGTGGCGGTCACTATGGCAACCAATGATGACGTCATAGCTCAGAGCAGTGGTGGCTGGTGACATCGTTTTTTGAGGGGGGGGTGCGGAAATTACCTTGGAGACAAGTTGATGCTGCAAACCTAGCCACTTTAATGTCCATGCAGTTACAGAGTTAGGAGGAAATAAAAACTGAGTATGTGTATATGATCAAACATTGTCATCTGTTTTGTTTTGAAGAAATGGTATGTCTGCCACACCCACAGGTCCATTGTTCACTGTATTGGTCTTTGCAACAATTACACGATGATTATAAAACTAGATAGACAGAAAAAAATAACTTTGCTCGGCCCCGCCGGGCACCACACACCCGGGGCGGGCAGAGCCAAGAGCCAAGAGCCCAGGGCCCAAGAGCCCAAGAGCCAACTACCCCTCACTGTCTCGCTCAAGGAGATTTTGCAACCTTGGGATTGATGCACTTCAAACTGAGAAACATTTGGCTCGGCGTGAATTATTACCTGAGACAAGTCTGCACCAAATACGCCTGGTCAAACATGTGTTCGGATTAGATTCTGTGGAAAAGCAGGGTCTTTAAACTTTAAAGACACTGCTTTAAAGCAGTGGCGGACCGTGCATTTCACACTAAGGCCTTCAGAACAGATCCGCCTGAACCAATCCACCTCTCAATAACTATTTTGTCTACAAAAAAAATCTTATTAAACAGATATGCATATAAAGAGTTGTTGCACAGCAGATAGATACTTGTGCAGCCAGAATAAATGCCTTTGCTGAAGTGCACAAGTCTCCTACTACATCTGTGCACATATAATGAGCATAAACAACTTAATAAAACAGCAATATTATTTAGGAAAAGAGGAACATTTTACTCACCAAAATCCCGATTATTTGAAAACAAAATACATCCTCCTTTCCTTCCTCAAAAAGAGTTAATTTACTCTGTCATATAGATTATCGGTGCGTTTCAGTTCCTTAAATCCAGGGCTGAACGTCCAGCTTGCCCTGTGGGATTTCTGGCATAAGTTTTAGTTCTCTTCAGGTCTTTTTCTGCCTCTTCTTCTTCTTCTTTGGAATAATTGAGGTAGGCGACCAACAACTTAGGTGCATACCGCCCCCTACTGTATCTCTTGGTGAATGTAAATCAGAAGGCCTGGATATGCTGTTATGTGTACACTTGCTAGAAGGCGCTGAGTCACCAACTCAAAATCTGATTGGTTGAAGCAACTGTCTGATTGGTTGAAGCAACTGTCTGTTTGACGCTTCACTTTACTTTACTGCGCCATCACGAACGGACAGTGAAGGCCTCAGGCAGATTTCTTTGACCCTAGCAACAGATGATGCCTGAAATCTGATTGGTTAAATGATTTAATATGAAAAAAACATGTCTGGAAGTAGCGCAACCACGGGAAACTATGAAAGGAACTGGAACATACCGTTTGGAATCATTTATTAATTATTTATGGACAAAATATAATTTACATCAGTCTGTAATTCAGACACTTTTTAGGCCAGCAGAGAAGGCCTTGCAGGCCCTGACGGCCCACCACTGCTTTAAAGACATGTTTCCCTTAATCTGAACTCACACACAGAGTATTTAAGTTGCACGCTTGGGATGCATGTGTCAGCAGACTCTAAATGGCTTCCTGACTGCGTTTGTCTGATTCTTTTGGAGCCTTTTCATCTGTAACCATCTGATTGAGTCAGACTGAGAGTGACTGAATAACCCTCATGTTAATTCGCCGTGGTGGTAAAATGGTGTCGCCAGGCAACAATGAATGAATAAACACAAAGGTGCTTGTCAAGCAATGATGGAATACATAAGTATGGAGGTAATCGGGGGTGTAATCACATTTATTGGAGGATGAGGGAATGACTGGAAACGGGTTGTTGTCAGGTGATGAAAATATATGAAAAACTTGTCTCAATTTACACAAGACTGCAATGACTCAAACCCACACAGTGGACACACGCGAGCATACACACCCATTAATGAAGTGTGTGGAACTAAGATTTTAGCAGCAGGTGCTCTATGGAGCACTGCAGGTTGTGAGCAGGCAGCATTAACAGCAACACTTGAACCACTCATGACACTTGTATTAGTTTTTGTTTGGCATAACTTGCTGAAATTCTGATGCTTACCTACGTCAACTGGCTGGATGCTTTAAATTTCTAAAACCTGCATGAAATACGATTGTTTTACTTTCAAGGACTCCAATAGGATGCTGGTTGTAGGAGAGCAGTAAAAAAAGGAAAAGGAATAAATGCACAACATGTAACGTATCATCTGTCCACCAGGTGGCAGGATGCGCCAACTCTTCCATGTAACATGGATCAAAAGTATCTTTTTCAAAGCATAGATGTAATTTATCAGTCACAACAACTAGCCGTAGTATTTTCAATGTTTAGTACATTGAAAACTCAGTGAAGAGTATCACAGTCTTGGTAAGTGCATCATGATTTTCTCACTTTTTCCACACACTGATCAACAGTCCTTTGAGGACATTTAATTGATATTTCCATCACCACATTGCTCTACATCTTTCACTTCTTCGTAACTGCTATACTTTTTTGAGCAACTAATATTCGAAATGGACGCTGATACACATAAGACATCTCAGATATAAACTCAACCTTCAAGTGAAAACTCTTGCACTGGTCAAGTAAACATGCACGCAAAGTTCAATTGAATTACATCCGTTTTAATTTATTTCACAAAAGGCAAATCCAGTGCTTATAAAATAGAGCCAGGTAGATATTTGACGTCGACACTCGCACAGCCAAGTAGAGAGGGAACAACAGAGACAATAATCAAAGTGTGAAGACAATGAAGTGCATAAAACAAGTAATACTGATCACTGGAGAAATGTTTGGTGTGCAAAAAAAACACATTCGTCAGAAAATATGACTCTGATCAGTACATCAATAAGTTGAAATGGAAGGTATGTAGTAAACAGGTTTACATTCATATAGAGATGTATGATGCTGATAAATCATATGAGAGTGTTAGAAGGTCGGAAAATAAATATTTGTACCTTTTAGAGTACCGTTCTGCTTGTCATTTATGGTGCATGGATAGAAGAAGCTAACAGAAGGATCTGTTTTAAACTCGAAAGGTTATCTGGAAGGCAGTACAGTTTCTTCAGGTACTCAAAACCAGAGTATAGAATCATGGGATGTAAAACCTAAACACCACGCTTTAAATTAAAATAAGTAAACAAGCAACAACAAATAACCTTCTTACAGTGCAAAACTACACAAACACACAAACGGGGACGAAACTCCACTGGTCAGAAACATTCTCTCAGCATCTGCCTTTCAAAGAAAATAACTTTAAGTGTCCGTCGTGGTTCAGTAGCAGGATGAAAAGCCCTGCGGTCTTGATTTAATAACAATAAGCTGATCACAACATTTCAATAGCATCCAGCTACACAACTTCATCTGAGAGCTAACTTCAAGTCTGTGAGAAGAAAGTTTGGAGTTAATAAGACAAATCAGTGTGTGAATGCCTTGATGATTAAAAAAACAGGGCAGAAATTGTTCTGTTGAACAACTGGGAAAAGAGGATTTCACTTTCAGGGATTCCTAGCTTTACATGCCGAAAAGAAAATGAAGGGAAGGTCTGTAAAACTGTCGTAAAAGCTACCATGACCCTCTAATCCATTACTTTAAGGTAAGCTGGTCAATAATAGTAAAAAGTTATAGAGGTCCTTTTGGAGTAGTAATCTCACTCAGAGCGAGCAGAGCAGAGACCTCTGGGACCTTGGGGGTGTCCTGCGAGGCTGCATAGCTGGTGAAGGACAGTTTGTGAGGCATCGGGCGGTCACAGTCTGTGTTTCCGGACTACGTCTGAGCCAGCTGCAGCTCCTCCAGTCCGTGTTTGCCCAGGTGATACCTGGCCAGATCTTTCCTGGTGACCAGTCCGATCACCTGAAGGGTCACGAAGAAATGCATCAGGATCACATCCAGCGGCAGACGTGTGACGGGCGGAGAAAAAAAAAATAAAACCACGCCTACCCTGTTCTCGTCATCCACGACCACCAGGTGTCTGAGTCCCAGGGCTCTGAACAGCTTGAACACACGAGGCAGAGACGTATCCTGTACACAGAGCGACAACTTCACTGACTGACACTGATGTGGGAGTTTTGGGAAACATTTTAAACTCCCTGTGAAAATCAAACCCCGGGAAGTGTCTCTACCTGCGGTACGGTGTAAGGCGTCGGGTTCATGAACTCCCTCAGGTCCATCATGCACTCCCGCTCGTCCTGAGACACGTGGATGCTCTGGATCGGGGGGAAGCGGGGGTAGGCGTCCCTGAAGTCTTTCAGCTGAAGCTTCCTGTGAGTCAGGCGAGACCGGGCCAGCTCCACAAACACCTGCCAGGAGCGAGGGAGGATTAGAGCGGCAGATTCTGTTGGATTCGCCACATTGAAGAATCCGCTCTGCTTCTCACGGAGGAGACGCAGAGAAACAGTCGTCTCTGATGCTCCCTTGTGCTTAAGCAGAACGATGAGCTGAGACCGGAGGATGAGGCCGCAGAGTTTTGCCGGCTGTGTAGGAGAGAGAAAAACTGTTTTTCATACAGTGTGTATCAGTGTGTTGTGACACATTTTGAGGTTTGTATTTTGCGGTGCACCAACATTGCCACCCTCGTCATTTTCTGTAACCAGCTCGACCACGGGGAAGCCATTGTGATTGGTCGACGTGTTGCTCAGTATGTCCACGATGGTTCCGACTTTCTCCAGTCGGTTCAAGCAGGTGACCGGAGAACTCATCACCTCTCTGGATCGCAATGAAAAGAACATAACAAAGAAGATCAAAGAATCTCAGTCAGACGAACCAGTCGGGACTGAATTACACATTAGCCATAAGTCATGAGGCTCGAATGAAAATCCCGCAGTCAACAAGTCAGACAGGACCGACCTGGCAGTGAGCCAGTGGGAGGTGGCAGGAGCCTCCCAGTGCAGGAAGGGAACGCTCTGCAGCTTGATGTGGATGTCATACAAGCCCTGAAGGAAGAACAGCAAGTAAAGAAACATATATTACCATTTTCATCGCATGATATATCTGAGAAAGGAATTAACTTGTTGCGACAGCGGCCCCAATGCCAGGACCAGAATGAAAGTGAGTTCTGTAGTGAAGCACCGGCGTCCAACCATGTTCAAAGTCCATGATTAGATAACCCATACAAATATGCATCAAGTTAGAGAGAGTGAGAAAAGAAAAATCGGACAATTTATATCAACACTTCAGAGTGAACACTCGCTTATGCATCAGTAAATCGCCTTCTGCGTACAGTGAAGCAACATTTCAGAGACAGTGTGGGGCTTTCTTGGATTTCATCAGATTTCAAAGATTTCTGTTTCGATATGTGTGGTGAGGTTCGGTGGTTTAACATTAGCAAAAATGCAGCACGTCCCTGCTCCTTCACACACACCTCTTGAAAGTAGTCTCCGACGATTTTTGCGGTCATGAGGACGAGCATGATGGGAAGGCCGTAGGTCACGTTCCCCGTCGCCTCCACCATGATGACAGTCAAACTGAGGGTCATTCTCACGATGCCACCTATTATGATCAGACCGTTTTCACTCAAATCTTACTCAATCAAAAGTTAAAACAGATACAGCTTATAATCATCTTCCCCTCGAATGAAAGTTTCCACAGGACGTCATTCTAGTTTTTAAAGTCATAACCAGGATTTGAACCTGGATCTCCCATATTCATAACTCAAAGAAAACACTAATATATGAACAATGTTACACAAGCAAGCTTAGACAATACTGGACAAAGTTTTTACTCACCTAACTGAGCTGCAGCTCCAATCAAGGCATATTTACCAGGATCCGCCCAGATCTGACACAAAGAAAACACAAACAGCAGGAATTCCCTTATGAATGCTGGGCTTTTAATTTCTCCACGATATATGAGAGATCACACTTTTAATTTAATTCTAAATGGCATGAACTCAAGCTCATCAAAACACCGAATGAAGGTAATTCTATTTTTCTTTCAGTGCAACAATCTGTTGAGCGCGTTATGGAGCCAGCTGAGTCAATGTTCTGAGTAAAACGCGGTCCCAGGCCGCGCCGATGAGGAGGGACGGGATGAAGACTCCGGCGGACACTGACAGGCCGCAGGTCCAATAGGCCAGGAAGAAATACGTCAGAGTGAACAACCCCAGCGTCAGGGGATTGGCAGAGTTGAGAACAGCCCACAGAATGAGAGAAATAGACAGTCCTCCCACTTCTGTAAACTTTTCAATATCTGTGAAGACTCAGAGTTAAGAAGGTTGTCCTCAAAGTCCAAGGCTGAAAACTGTCCATGATACACTGAAATGGCTGAAATGACCTGATCTGAAAAGTGATAAGCAGCATTATTGTCATATTATCTGATGCTGAGAAGTCCGATTATCACACTAAGATTTGCAGATGTAGTGTAAAAGGGTTCAAGCAAAGGACAAAAAAAGGTTATTGTTCTTACATTTTGAGATTTTACTAAATTATCTTTCACTTAAATGTAATAAGCATACTGATGAGACTGTGTGTGAGCAAACACCTGCGAAATGACAACAAAATTAGCTTTGATTCTTGATCTTAAGTCTTTATATATCTGCATGCTTTTCACATTATATGTATTTCAGCTGCTTTAAAGTCCACATCCTTAAAAACAACTCACTCAAATAGAAGTACAAGAGGCATTGGAGCTCATTTACTCTAAAGTTCAGCAAAAAGGACCAGCATGCATAACAGGCATTAATAAAGACCTAGTGCGTATGTCTTACTTTAACAAAAAGTTAGTTAAAAAGGGTTAGGGTTAGGCAGATAGTGAATTACAATGAATTTATTGACTTATTTACAATAATAAAACTATTTCTTTTATTTCCACAAAACTCTAAAACCAACAATGAATAGCTCGCACTATAAAGTTAATTAGGAAGTACACAAAAACTCAAATTAGTAAAGCAAAATACTAAATCAAATTAATACACAACTCAAATTAACCAAACCAAAGTTAGCAACAAAATCCAAAGGGTAAACAAACAAAACTGTAAATCCTAAATACTTAAGTGCCAAGTGCTGTGCGTTCATTAAAAGTGGCTTGTGCGTCTATGCGGCATGAAATGCGGGGTAAAGTGCTTTCTGTTTGACTGTTAGAGCATACAGTATTTTATTTATTAAATCCTAAAACAACAAATGAGAATAATAGAGCCTAAGTGGCTATTCCCTTTTTTTCCTATTGTCAGCTCCAGCCACTCAGCGAGCAACAAAAACTTCGTCGGCCTCTTAAGTCCTCATCAGAGCCCACATCTCTGCAAAGGACTTCACCCCCGGCACACAACAACTTTAGTGCTCTAACACCCCAAGCACAGCCATACGACCTCCCCAGCGCTTCTCCTGTTTGTTGCACACCTGTACCTAATAACTAATCAGGGTATGGAAGATGCTGCCTGCGTGTAGTGCGTTCACAGACTTGCAAGTGTGTGGGAATCTTCTCAAATACAAAACCACCCAGTCACAATAATGACTCTGTGAAGGTAAGGATTAATGAAGAAAAACTAAATGATCTGAACTGAATGATTTGCATGTAAGAATCTGCCACTTTGTGCTCAGAAGGGTGTAACATATTGAAATATTAGGATACTTTCTTTACCCACTTGGTATTTGATCCCCGCCAGCTGCTCTACCGCAATGTCTATAAAACAGGCGATGAGGCCGGTGAGGAAGCCAATCAGACCACAGACCACCCAGCGACTGATCTCCAGACAGTGGTAGCCCTAAAAAGACAGCATGATTGAAGGTAAAGAGGGAGGGGACAAAAAGTTGTCATTGTGGGAGTGCCGTTTGACCCAAGCGCAGAGACGGAGACAAGATGAGGTGTGCAAAGGTTTATTCGGTGCAGAGAGTCACGAGGACTGCAGCCCGGCTGCAGTGCCGCAGGTTGGCTTAAGGTGAGGTCATGGCAAGGTCGTGGGGTGGCGTGGGGTGGCGTGGCGAGGTCGTGGCAAGGTCGAGGCGTGGCGTGGTGTGGCTTGGCGAGGTCGAGGTCGAGGCAAAATCCCTCACTGAGATGTGCTGGGCAGGAGAGCGCTTCTGCAGCAGCACGGCAGACCAGAGAGGATAACGATCCGGCACGGACCAGGTGGCTGGGAGAGGCTTAAATAGGCAGGCAGGGTGGCAGTCCCCAGCTGACTGTAATGAGTAATCAGCAGGACCCAGGGAGACTGGGACTGCCCCCTAGCCTGCCAGAGCAGAATCCTGACAGTACCCCTCCCTCAAGGGACGCCCCCTGGTGGACCACCAGGCTTCTCGGTATGGTCTCGGTGAAACTGAGCCACCAGCTCTCCGTCCAGGATGCGGGAACGCAGAACCCACTGCTGTTCCCCTGGTCCGTACCCCTCCCAGTCAATCAGGTACTGGAAGCCCCTGTCCGGACGTCGGACAACCGATATCCGGTGCACCGTGTAGGTGAGCCCTCCATCGATCCACCTTGGTGGAGGAGGATCAGCAGGAGAGGGACAGAGGTTACTGGAGTGATGGGGCTTCACCTGGGACACGTGAAATGTGGGATGGATCCGCAACGACGGGGGAAGGGACAGCCTGACCGCAGACTTGTTGATGACCCGGGAGATGGAGAATGGACCGATGAACCGAGGCATCAGCTTCTTGGAATCAGACTTAATGGGGATGTTGCGAGTCGACAGCATGACCTGTTGTCCCACCTGATAGTCCGGAGCTGGAGCATGCCTCCGATCTGCCCACCTGGCATTTTCCTCCAAAGACCGGCGAAGGGCGGCCCTGGTGAGGTGCTAGACCCGTTGGCATCGGCGGATGTGCCATCCCACCGAGGAGACAGCAACCTCCCTCTCCAGCAAGGGCAGCAGTTGCACCCCAGAGCCACCTCGAACGGGGACCGACCCGTGGCCGCCGACACCGACGTATTGAGGGAGTACTCTACCCAAGGAAGCAGGCCACTCCACAGCGCAGGATTGGAAACCGTCACGCAGCGCAGGACGGTCTCCATGGCCTGATTGGCGCCGGGATGACAGGTGAGTTTGGATAAGTGAAGCCAGTGTAACACCTCACCGCGGACCTTGGATGGAACGTACGTCCTGTTGGCTGGACCTCCCCCAGGATCCGGCTCACCCACCAATGCCTCCTGCACCCGCTCCATAACGGGCCAGGTCAACGCCCCCATCACACAATCCACCGGGATAATGGTAGTCTCCTTACTCCTCTCTCCCTCACCAGCGAATTGACGAGAGAGGGCATCGGGCTTGACTTTCCGGGAGCCTGGGCGATAAGTGATGGAGAACGAGAAGCGGTCAAAAAACAACTCCCACCTGGCCTGCCGAGAGTTCAACCACCTAGCAGATCGGAGGTATTCCAGGTTCTTAATAATAATAATAATACATTTTATTTCAAAGCGCCTTTCAAGGAACTCAAGGACACTTTACAGAGTTACAACAACAATCAGAGGAACAATAATAATAATAGATAAATAAAATCATAAGTAACAACACAGCAAATAATGTCGGTAAGGAACTGAGAATAGTAGGAGAAAACTAAGTGGAGTATGCAGATCTGAACAGATGGGTTTTAAGTCTGGACTTGAAGAGGGGCAGAGAGTTCAGATTACGGAGGTCTGGGGGGAGAGAGTTCCAGAGCTGGGGAGCAGAGCGGCTGAAGGCCCTGCTCCCCATGGTGCTGAGGCGGGCAGGGGGCACAGTGAGGTGGATGGAGGAGGAGGATCTGAGGGAGCGAACTGAAGTTGAGATGTGGAGGAGGTCACACAGATATGGGGGTGCGAGGTTATTGATGACCTTAAAAGTGAACAGTAGAATTTTGAAATGAATCCTATGCTTGACCGGGAGCCAGTGCAGGTGCTGGAGAATGGGGGTGATGTGGTGGTGAGAAGGGGTCTTTGAGATGATTCGAGCAGCTGAGTTCTGGAACAGTTGAAGTTTATGGAGTGATTTCTGTGGGAGGCCGAAAAGGAGAGCATTACAATAATCGATACGGGAGGTTACAAGGCTGTGGACAAGGATGGAGGCAGCGTGAGGAGTGAGGGAGGGACGGAGGTGATTGATATTGCGGAGGTGAAAGTAAGCAGACCGAGTAATGCAATTTATGTGAGACTGGAAGGAGAGAGTGCTGTCCAGGATGACACCCAGACTCTTGACCTGAGGGGAAGGGGAGACCGAGGAGCTGTCGATGGGGAGAGAAAAACTGTCAACTTTAGCAAGTGTGGATTTAGTGCCAACTAGGAGGATTTCAGTTTTATTGCTGTTTAATTGGAGGAAATTTGCAGTGAACCAAGACTTAATGTCAGAAAGGCAGGAGATGAGGGAGGGGGGTGGGAGCGTGGAATTGGGCTTGCAAGAGAGGTAGAGCTGGGTGTCGTCCGCAAAGCAGTGGAACTGAATGTTAAATTTGCGAAAAATACTGCCAAGGGGGAGGAGGTAAATGATGAAGAGGAGGGGCCCCAGGACTGAGCCCTGGGGGACACCTGTGGTGACTGGGGAGAGGTCTGATTTAAATGACTGAAGCTGAATGAACTGAGTGCGGCCCTTGAGATATGAGTGAAACCAGCTGAGTGGTGTGTGGGTGATGCCGATGGAAGACAGTCTGTGGAGGAGGATTGGGTGTGAGATGGTGTCAAAGGCCGCACTCAGATCGAGGAGGATGAGGATAGAAAGTGAACCAGAATCAGCTGCCATGAGGAGATCATTGGTGATTTTAAGTAGTGCTGTTTCTGTGCTGTGGCGGGAGCGAAATCCAGATTGAAAGGGCTCGTAAAGATTATTGAGGGAAAGATGAGAATGGAGTTGGCTGGCGACTGCTTTTTCCAGAATTTTAGAAATGAAAGGTAAGTGAGAAATGGGGCGGAGGTTATTAAAATTGTTGGGATCTGAACCAAATTTCTTTAGCATGGGGGTAACAGATGCTGTTTTAAATGAAGAAGGAACAACACCAGAGGAGAGTGAGGAATGGATGATGGTGCATATGAGAGGGAGAAGAGAGGGGAGGCAGGATTTGACCAGGGATGTGGGGAGGGGATCAAGCTGGCAGGTGGAGGGCTTTGATTTTAGGATTATATCAGCAATTTCGGGGGGACTGGGGAGATGAAAACTGGAAAAATAGTGAGAGTGGAGAAGAGGGGGTGATGGGGAGGGCGATGGTCCGATCGAGCAAAGATTCTGATGGATATTGCTGATTTTGCGATTGAAAAACTGCATTATAGAGTTACAGGAGTCAGTGGAATACAGATGGGGTGGGAGGGAGTTAGATGGTTGGGTAATTTTGTTAAGCAGAGAGAAGAGTGTTTTTGAATTTCCATCGTTGGTGATGATGAGGCTGGAGTAATAGCTGGTTTTGGCTTGAGTTATGGAGTCCTTGTAGAGAAGAAGATGGTTATTGTACATGTCCTTGTGGATAGTAAGACCAGATTTTTTATGAAGACGCTCAAGTTGACGACCCCTGGCTTTCATCTCTCGGAGCTCAGGGGTGAACCAGGGGGCAGAGGAGGAGAAAGAGACCTGACGGGTTTTGACTGGGGCGAGAGAGTTAAGTATGTCCTGAAGGCTGTTATTGTAGAGGATGACTAGTTCTTCAGGGTTGGAGAGGGAGTCCGGGATAGAGACAGAACGAAGGCTGGTGGAAAGAGTGTCGCAGTTGACATCCTTTATATTCCGAAAAGAGATGAGACGGGGGGGCTTGATGATGGAGAGGGAGAGTGTGGCACTGAAGGTGAGGAGGAGGTGGTCAGTAACAGGAAGTTCATCGGCAGTGAAGTTGGAGGGAGCGAGGCCAGAACAGCAGATTAAGTCCAGAAAATGTCCTTTTTTGTGGGTTGGGAAATTGGTGAATTGAGCAAAATCAAAGCTCTCCAGACATGACAAAAAATCTTTGGTGAGGGGGAGATTAGTATTGTCTATATGTATATTGAAGTCACCTAGCAAGATGACGTTAGGGGACAAGGTAGACAGGTGGGTGAGGAGGGTGGAGAGTTCATCTAAAAAGTTACAGTTTGGCTTGGGGGGACGGTAAACGGTGGCAATTAAGGTGGGAGCGGGACCAGGCAACTTAAAAGCCAGACATTCAAATGAGGTAAGTGGGGGCACGGACACGGGGAGAACTTTCCACTTCTCGCGGTGAAGTATCGCGATACCACCCCCGCGTCCGTTGCCACGGGGACGGCAGACATAAACAAAGCCAGGCGGAGTAGATTCGTTAAGTTGAGTGTAAACATTAGGCTGTTGCCAAGTTTCAGTTAAGCAGAGAAAGTCCAGCTTACGGTCGGTGAGGATGTCCTGGATGAGATGTCCCTTGCTCGTGAGTGAGCGGATGTTTAGCAGACCGATGTTGACTGGAGTGTCGTGCCTGACAGCTGAGTTAGCCGACCGAGCTAAGCCGGCTAACGCGCTGTGATCGACAGTCCGCCTGGTGGTTTTGAGACGACGGCGAGAAGTGGACCAGAAGGATTTTATGGCTGTAGAGTCGTCGTGATGGAAGTGCCTGCGAGACCCACGGTGGATATATTTACGGCGTGGGGGAAGAGCGATGTCCTGGAATTGGTGCAGCACAGGAGGCGGGGGCTGAGGCAGGTGAGAGCGGATCCAGTGGAGCTCTGCTGCGGTGTATTGAAATAATCCTGTCACAGGATGATGGCAGGACAGCAGGAACAGCCACACACATGTGAGCCAAAGACAAAAATTGCTTGCCCACATGATGACGGGACGGTGCCGGGAGTGGAACGGCAACAGGTGGGCAAATGTTTGCCGAGGCGGAAAGCACCAAAAAAATACGTGATTAGGAGAGACACTTCAAAGTGAGTTTGATGACACTCAAAAAGAAGTGAAGTCAATTGTCCATAGGCCAGGAGAAATGACCAGTCCGTGTAATCAGTCCATTAATATAAAAACACACACATTAAAAGTGCCGGAGAGCAGCGGCAGCAAGACGCGCCAGCGTCCACTCACCCGGAAGTCTTGTGGTCAGTCCAAACCACAAACGGCTGCCTCGCCCCCTCCAGCCAGTGCCGCCATTCCTCCAGGGCCAACTTGACCGCCAGCAGCTCCCGGTCCCCCACGCTGTAGTTCCTCTCTGCGGGAGACAGGCGCTTCGAAAAAATAGCACAGGGGTGGACCTTACCGTCGTCCAATGACCTTTGCGAAAGGACAGCGCCGACTCCAGCGTCAGAAGCATCCACCTCCACAATGAGTTGCTGGGCCGGGTCCACCTGTCTCAGGATGGGGGCACTGCCGAAGCGCTCCTTGAGTCTGGCGAAGGTCTTCCCAGCCTCCTCAGACCAGGCGAAGCGGGACTTTGTGGACGTGAGCAGGGTGAGGGGACGTGCCACCTGGCTGTAGCCTCTGATGAAGTGCCTATAAAAGTTTGCAAAGCCCAGGAGGCGTTGCAGTTGCTTGCGGTTCAGGGGGACAGGCCAGTCCATCACTGCCTTGACCTTAGCTGGATCCGCCTGGATCGAGCCCTCCGCAATGGTGAACCCCAGGTATGAAGTGGAGACAGAGAAGAATTCACATTTCTCTGCCTTGACATACAGCTGGTTTTCCAGGAGCCTCTGTAGCACCTGCCAGACGTGGTTGACATGGTCCTCCTTAGATCTAAAGAACACCAGGATGTCGTCAATGTACACAAAAACAAAAGTGTTCAGGAAGTCTCTCAACACATCATTAATCAGACGTTGGAACACTGTTGGGGCATTGGTGAGACCGAAGGGCATGACCAGGTACTCAAAGTGCCCCACCGGAGTCTTGAATCCCGTCAGCCACTCGTCCCCCTCACGAATGCTGACCAGGTGGTATGCATTGCGCAAGTCCAGCTTGGTAAAGATGGTGGATCCCTGCAACAGCTCGAAAGCCGAGCGGCAACGAGTATTTGTCCATGACCGTGATGTTGTTGAGCTGCCTGTAATAGATGCACGGGCGAAGAGAGCCATCCTTCTTACTGACGAAGAAGAAGCCTGCCCCGAGAGGCGACGAGGAGGGTCGGATGATCCCGGCCTTCAGGGCATCCTTGATGTAGGCCTCCATGGCCTCCCTCTCAGGACCCGACAGGCTGTAAAGTCTCCCCGACGGCAAGGTCGCCCCCTTCACCAGTTCAATGGCACAGTCGTAGGGCCTGTGAGGGGGTAAAAACAAGGCCTTGGTTTTACTGAACACAGGAGCCAGGTCACGGAAAACCGGAGGCACCAGGGAGAGATCAGCAGCCTCCACGGTGAGCTGACGGATGGGCAGAGATTGAGAACAGGCCGCCAACCGGAGGCAGTTGGCCAGGCAGCGAGTACTCCAGGAGATCACCCTTCCGCCGGTCCAGGAGCTGAGAGGGTCGTGGAGCTGCAGCCAGGGGTACCCGGGGATCACCTCATCCATAGACTGGGGTAGAATAAGGAAACTTATCTCCTCCCTGTGGTTACCGGGTAAAGCAGAGTAACAGGAATTGTGCAGGACTTGACGATGCCAACCTGGGTTCCAGAAGCACAGAGGACTCATTTGGCTGGAGCATACCCGTCGACGTCAACCCCCAGCCTCCGCGCCAGCCCCTCCGAGATGAAATTCCCTTCAGCTCCCGAGTCCACCAGAGCCTTGAATTGCACCTCCACTGACCCCCACGACAAGGTGACAGGCAACAAAAGCTTCTTAAGGGGACTTTGGTCCTCCTGACTCGCCAGGAGGCCCCTACTTTCACTGGCGGGCCATGTCTTTTGGCCAATTGGGACACCTGTTCCGGACATGGCCGGACTCCTCACAGTAGAAACACAGTCCCAGACTCACCCTCCGCTGGCTTTCCGGCCCGGTTAGCTGGATACGGCCAACCTCCATGGCATCTGGATCCTGCTCAACCGTGAGTGCTGGAGCGGGCTGAGACCGTCTTACCAGGGCAGACCTCCCGAGTGCGGTTGTCCAGCCGAACCGCTTGGGATATCAGGTCATCCAGCGTCCTTATATCCTCTCGGCGCACCAGTTCAGCCTGGAGCTCCAGACGTAGCCCAAACAGGAACACGCCACGCAGGGCTATGTCATTCCAACCGCTTGCGGCTGCCAACACCCGGAAGTCCACCAAGTAATCCGTGATGGAACGACCTCATGGTCTCATTATCAGCAGCCGCCGGGAGAAATCCCCCTCCTCCTCAGTGTGGTCGAAGGCCTTCTTAAACTCAGATGAAAAATGAGAGAAGGAGTAGTTAGCTAACGCGGCACACTCGATGATGGCTCGGGCCCAAGCTAGCGCACGCGAGTCAAGAAGATTAGTCAAGTAATAGATCTTGGAAGCATCAGTGGGGAACTCCTCCAGAGCCCGTTCAAAAACTAATTTACACTGAAGCAGAAAACCACTGGCTCCTCCAACCTCTCCCCCATACCTTGATGGAGAGGAGATAGAGATGATGCGACGCTGGCCGAAGGCCGCTCCACTGGTCACCGAGGGTGGGGGTCCGATGGCGGAGCAGATGCATCCGGGGCTGATTTCGCTTTTGCTAATTGACTCAACATGGACATACACTCGCTCATCTGTTGTCCCAGATGATGCAGGTAGCCCTCGACAGCATCCAAGCGTTCCTTGGGTGTGGCAGGGCGACTCTCTGCTGGGTCTGGGGTCTGGCCGGATCGTTCTGTCATGGTGGGAGTGCCGTTTGACCCAAGCACAGAGACGGAGACAAGATGAGGTGTGCAAAGGTTTATTCGGTGCAGAGAGTCACTGGGACTGCAGCCTGGCTGCAGTGCCGCAGGTTGGCTTAAGGTGAGGTCATGGCAAGGTCGTGGGGTGGCGTGGCGAGGTCAAGGCGTGGCGAGGTGAGGTCAAGGCATGGCGAGGTCGATGCAAAATCCCTCACTGAGATGTGCTGGGCAGGAGAGCGCTTCTGCAGCAGCACAGCAGACCAGAGAGGATAATGATCTGGCACGGACCAGGTGGCTGGGAGAGGCTTACCCCTCATGCACACTGGATGCGGTTCGGCTACAGAACGGCTCCGGTCCGGCTCTGGCCCGGAACACCGCAGCACTGTGATTCACACCTCCTGCGGTGTCTCCGCAGTCAAGCCGGAGGAGGTTGCCAGATCTGTCGTTATCCCCCTTAGACAATTTGAAACCCGTTTTACTCAATAGAAAGCAGCCCAAACCGCCATCTCGGATGAAAATGCACGTGAAAACCGTTTTTGTATGATAAAAAAACACATCATAAACACATAATCATTTCATCAACCCGTCCAACGTGTTCAAAAAAGACGCTTGATTTGGAACAAACCCGCCCAATCTGGCAACACGGAGCTGTTCCAGTCACAGAGCTGTTTTGAGCCATTTTGGTGTCATTTGGCTTCTCAGCAGTGATGAAGTACAAAACGGTTCATTCTTCTAAAGTGTATAATGACTACATGACGTTGTTTGTTCTGTATTCTACCAGAAGAAGTAAAAAAATAGAATATTAAGGCAAAAACACGACACAGATTTTATTTTGAAGTCACTTATTTTGGAACACATATCGCGTTTCCTTCTGGGCACCCGACTTGCTTCTGTCTGAATTGACGCGGTAGGGCTCCGGCATGCGGAAAAATATGATCTTTGCGGAAAGAGACCCGAGCTCCGCAGAGGCTCCGCAGCTGGACCACGGCCGGTGTGCATCACGGCATTGATTTTAATGACTACGGATTAGCTGCGGTGTCCGGACCGGAGCCATTCCGCAGCCGGGCAGCAGCCAGTGTGCATCGGGGGTTAAATAGGCAGGCAGGGTGGCAGTCCCCAGCTGACTGTAATGAGTAATCAGCAGAACCCAGGGAGACTGGGACTGCCCCCAAGCCTGCCAGAGCAGAATCCTGACAAAAGTAAAGATTGGTTTAATAAACAAAAGTGGGGCGTTGGCAGTTTGATAAAAGCAAATCCCATATGAATTAATACTGGATGCTTTCAGGTGATTCCTGTTCAACTGACCATGTGATTCATCCTCCGCTCCTCTTCAAGAAACAGCTGGTTCTCAATGTTATCATAGTCCAAACTCTGGAATGAAAAACACACTTGATGAAGAATGAAAAATAATTCAAATCACTGATTTAAAACCAAAAGGATCTTCACAAATGATGACAATGTGATCAACTCTCTGTGGATGTTCATCTTTTGACTTTAGCTTAATCAATTTCGGCAACCTTCAGTCAGCGCAAGCATGTACTGAGAATAACCGGTTTCTAAGGTGTCCAGTGTGCTTAATGACATTATTGCCTCCACATGATGTGCTTTTCTAGTTGTGTAACAGGGCAATGTAACAGCTCCACAACTTCAATCAGCTTTCATTTAAAAACATGTCGAGTAAAATCAAGGATTTTCCAGAATGGAGTGAGTGGCTTTACCTCATGTTTAAGAGACAGCAGCTTCTCGTTGTGTGGGATCTCCTTGGGTCGCCCCCTGAGAGAGTCCTGTCGGGATAAACACACAACAACCAGGGTGATAACACCGATGCTTGAACACCTGTGAGAAACAGGAGCTTAAAGTCACCACTGACGTCCGTTTCACTTCAAGACAAGAGGAGTAGGTTTTTTTTGGTAGGTTTTTTGGAACTTGCATTAAACTTTTGCACAACTTTATCCCTGACCTGTCTTGTTTGTTTGTTGTTCTTCAGCTGGACTTATTTGGCAACTTCTGAAGGCACTTTTGGGGTATGAATACTTGCATACCACATTTTTCAGTATTTTTTATTTTTATTGAAGTAAAAAATCTGGAAACCATTTTCCTTCCATTTCACAATTGTGTGGCATATTATCTATCACATACAATTTCAATAAATTACATTTATGTTTTAAGGCCTGAATTTATAAGTTGGGAAGACTTAAAGAAAGATTCATTGTTTTCCTGAGAACTAAAGTCATACTGAGTTCATGAGCGTCAGGGTTTGATTTATCTCCAAACTTCAAACCTGCTTCCACGTCTTGTAATTTATGTTTTGGGATTTTGAAAATGGAGCAACACAACAGTTCGCACCATTCAGCAAGACTTCAAAACCTCAAAGGTTCAGGCCATGTTGAACAGTTACAGTTATTCTTATGGACTTGTTCCTCACATCGAAAAGGTTTGGAAGATAAGTCAGGAGCTTGAGTTCAGCGCATTTTCAAATTTTTTTTTTTTCTTAATGAAACACGTTCAAACAATTTTCTAGATAAATTGTTCAAAACAGAAGCACGTTTCCCAGCGATCTGAGTATTTAAAGTCAAAACAAACATTCCCACCAACTTCATCCCGAGCACCAGACTACAAATCCGCCACTCTAAATGGTTAACAACATGATTTAATATCATTACCGTGCCCTACCAATCACCCCTATCAGTGTCAGCAGTGAGTCTCTGTCCTAAAGCAAGCAGTGCCATAAACTCATTATATTCATATTGCTTTATGGAAATATAAATCAGCAGCAGGAGTGGTCCCTGGTGGGGTGAGTGGTATCCATAAAACCTGTGCTTGAACATGGCAGCCGCACACGGTGTCATAAAGCGTGTCTCAGTGTAAAGACCCTCCCAGGGTTTGACTATGCATACCCACAATTCCCCTCAAACAGGAAAAGCTTGATAAAATGCTCAGCAGGCGCCAACCAAGGACCAGTTATGCTTTTATCTTTATAACTCGATGGTGCAGCGCAGTGCTCAGCTGAACCAGTACATCACCCGGCGCTACAGTCGCACCGAGGTGTAAGTGTTCCTCCTGGAAATAGTCGGTCTCTCTTCAAAACAAAGCATGTTAATAAAGAATGCAAGCTCAACAGACTGAAGGCATCTGATGTAAAAGTAAATGTTGGCCTTTTAAAATGCATTTCACCCTTAAAAGAGGTTGTTTTTTTTAACTTGTGATGGAATACATATTTTGATTTTATGAAGGTTTCACTGGTGAGATTATTTACCAGAAAACGTGAATGAATCATTGATTGTCCCCAAAGCAGCAACACCAACAACTTCACCAGTCCTAAGCTTCAAAGTGTTTCTGAATGATAAATAACTTTAATGTATACAGCATGTTTTCATCACTTTAGTAAATCTTAAATCACTTCGCACTATAAATCCCATTCACCTATTCTCTCTCTCTCTCTCTCTCTCTCTCTCTCTCTCTCTCTCTCTCTCTCTCTCACTCTCTGTCTCTCTCTCTCTCTCTCTCTCTCTCTCACACACACACACACACACACACACACACACACACACACACACACACACACACACACACACACAAAGCACAATACAGTTGCCATAAACTCTCTTTTTTTTCATTTTGTTTATTTATTTATTTATTTTTTGTCTTTCCATGATGGCAGGGGAGGCACTGCCACCTGTGACCGCACGTCACTGCTGCGTTGTGCGTGTTGGACATATTTGTGTTCTGGAAATTAATTTTCTTTGCTAGCCTATTTTTGTCTTGAATTTAGCTCTTTTCTTCTTTTTTAACCTATTTGTGTCTTGAAATTATCTTCCTTTTTTTGTGTGTTCTTAATCTATATGTGGACTGGAAATTAGCTACTAACGTCCACTACTTTGCTACACCTTGTTCTAAACTCTCCACCCCTCGTTCTAAATTCAGGGCACCCTTGTCCGTAGCTCAGAGTCCCTCACAGACCCGCAGGAAGGTGAAGAAGGGCATGGTGGACTGGATGGCCTTGGCTTTTCCCTTCTGCTCGGCATCTTCTCTGCTCATCTGCCACTTGCGGAACGTGGCAGCTGAGATCAGCTTCCAGTCATAGAAGACATCGAACAACATCCGCAGGAAGTTTCTAGGGTGACCAAGGGACTCGTTGAGAGCCTGAAGGGCATAAAGCGCCTGCAGCTGTCGCTCATCGTCGGACTCCAGGTATTTTCGTAGGACTGGCAAGCTCGTCTTTAGGACGACCGTGTCCACGAGACAGCTGGCTTCAATATCATTCACTGCGGGCTGATACACTGCCTTCACCACAGCTCCCATGAAGGAGGACGAGTTCAGCTGACATTCTTCCACATTGGCCTGAAAAAGAGATGAACACAACGGCTCTAAAGGCTCCGCGGCCTCCACCAGCTCCACTAGCGCCACTGGTTGCATCAGCTCCACCTGCTTCCCTGGCTGAACAGGCTCCACCGGTTCCACTAGCTGAATGGGCTCTGCTGGTTGCACCGGCTCCACCTGCTCCACTGGCTGAACAGGTTCCACCTGTTCCACTGCTTTCACTGGCTCCACTCTGATTTCCTCCATGTTTGCTTTTTCTCTGGCCTCTCTTTGTCTCTGTTTCTTGGCTCTCTTCTTCTTCATTATCGTCCATGGCTCCTCAGAGTTACATTCAGCTGGCACCACAGGTTGAACCGGCTCCACCTGTTCCACTAGCTGAATGGTCTCCACTGGTTGCACCAGCTCCACCTGCTCCACTGGCTGAACAGTCTCCACCTGTTCCACGAGCTGAATGGGCTCTGCTGGTTGCACTGGCTCCACCTGTTCCACTAGCTGAATGGGCTCCACTGGTTGCACCGGCTCCACCTGCTCCACTGACTGAACAGGCTCCACCTGTTCCACTGCCTTCACTGGCTCCACTCTGATTTCCTCCATGTTTGCTTTTTCTCTGGCCTCTCTTTGTCTCTGTTTCTTGGCTCTCTTCTTCTTCATTATCGTCCATGGCTCCTCAGAGTTACATTCGGCTGGCTCCAGCGGTTGCACCGGCTCCACCGGCTCAACTGGCACCACTGGTTGAACCGGCTCCACCTGTTCCACTAGCTGAACAGGCTCCAGTGGTTCCACCTGCTCCACCTGTTCTCGCTGTTGCACTGGCTGAACGGGCTCCACTGATTGAACCGGCTCCACTGGTTCGACCTCTTTCTCTGGCTCCACTCTGATTTCTTCCATGGGTGCTTTTTCTCTGGTCTCTCTTTTTCTCTGTTTCTTACCTCTCTTCTTCTTCATTATCGTCCATGGCTCCTCAGAGTTACAATCATCCGGCTCCAGCGGTTGCACCGACTCCACAGGCTCAACAGGTGCCACTGGTTGCACAGGCTCCACCTGTTCCACTAGCTGAACAGGCTCCACCTGTTCCACTAGCTGAACAGGCTCCAGTGGTTCCACCTGCTCCACCTGTTCTAGCTGTTGCACTGGCTGAACAGTCTCCAGCGGTTCCACTGGCTTAACGGGCTCCAGCGGTTCCAATGACTGAACAGGCTCCACCTGTTCCACTAGCTGAACAAGCTCCAGCGGTTCCACTTGCTCCACCTGTTCTAGCTGTTGCACTGGCTGAACAGTCTCCAGCGGTTCCACTGGCTTAACGGGCTCCAGCGGTTCCAATGACTGAACAGGCTCCACCTGTTCCACTAGCTGAACAGGCTCCAGCGGTTCTACTTGCTCCACCTGTTCTAGCTGTTGCACTGGCTGAACAGGCTCCAGCGGTTCCACTGGCTGAACAAGCTCCAGCGGTTTCATCTGCTCCACCTGTTCTCGCTGTTGCACTGGCTGAACGGGCTCCACTGATTGAACCGGCTCCACTGGTTCCACCTCTTTCACTGGCTCCACTCTGATTTCCTCCATGGGTGCTTTTTCTCTTGTCTCTCTTTTTCTCTGTTTCTTACCTCTCTTCTTCTTCATTATCGTCCATGGCTCCTCAGAGTTACAATCATCCGGCTCCAGCGGTTGCACCAGCTCCACAGGCTCAACAGGTGCCACTGGTTGCACCGACTCCACCTGTTCCACTGGCTGAACAAGCTCCAGCGGTTCCACTGGCTGAACATTCTCCACCGGTTCCAATGGCTGAACGGGCTCCAGTGGTTGCACTGGTTCCATCTGTTCCACCTGCTTCACTGGTTTCAACGGCTCCACTGGTTCCACCTCTTTCATGGGCTCAACTCGGTTTCGCACCATCTCGCTGGTCTCACTGTGTCTCTGCTTTATATCTGTCTTCTTTCCAGCACTGTCATGTCTGGGTCTTGTGGGGGGAGTAGAGAGCTGAGACAAAGGCGCAGACTGCAGCACAGAGTCTGGTTTGGGGCCAGCGGTCTTGAAATCTCTTGTTTCAGAGTTGCCAGCTGGAGTCCATCCACGACATCCCCTTGCCCATAATGCCAGCCCCTGTGGGCGCAGCTGGATCGTCTCATCCAACTGTGGCTGCTTTGACATCTTAGGGGTCTCACGAGGGATGAAGAGCCTGGTGGAAGCAGTGGAACTGGTTTCTTCATTCTGGTACTGAGAAGTGACCGAGGTTCCTGCTTGTCTCCAGTCATCATTGGAGAACAGCTGCTTCATGATTTTGAGCTGCTCCTCCTGTTGCTCCATCTCAGCCTCTTTGTGGACCTGGACGATGGTCTTTGGGCCCTGGTCGGCCTTCCGAGGAACCCAGTTTTTCTCTTTTAATGCCACCACGTCCTGCAGCATGAAGCGGATTCGTGTCGACGTCTGGCGCTCCTCGATCAGTGTTGTCATCTGGTTGAACATCTGATCCATTTTTGGCTTGGCTCTGTTAGTGTCGAGCTCTTTGCCGACAGTCGCGAGCAGCGTGCACAGCTGCTCCAGCGAGACCTCGTCCTGCTTCTTTAACAGCTGGAAGGTACAGCTGAAAATAATGGCCACCGTCAACATCTTCAACTTGAAGAGTTCCCCAATGAGTTTGGCGAGTCCGATTGAGCGCCTCCAAGCCTTGTTCTTCACATCCTCCAGCTCCTCCTGAAGCTGCTCACGCTCTGCGGTGGATGCAGCAGAGTCAAGCTTCTCCTGCTTCCTCTGAACCACCGCATCGTCACTTCTCTCCGCATCGAACTCCTTCTGGCAGCGGTTAAGCAGCAGCCTGCGGAAGGTCACGGGGCTGCCGGCTTTATCGGCCATTTGCACCGTCATGTGGGCAAGGCGGTGGCACAGCTGGCCGTACATGACGGAGAAGCTGGGCTCGTCGGTGGCCTTTTCAAAGATCAGGTCCACCACACCTCTGAGCCTCTCCTCTGAGTCGATGCTCAGCTCCAGCACCTGCTCCACCAGCCGGTCGAACCTCTCCGGAGTCAGTTTATTCAAGATGGCCCGCACGTTCCGCAGGAGGCCCTCCGTATGCAGAATTTCTGGATCCTTCACAGGGCAGCTCCTCTTCATTCTGGGTCTCCAAGCGTTGTTGCACTTGTTGAGTTTATCATCCTTCAAGCAGACGGTCTGAACCTCAGCTTCCTTGGGCTGTGACGACAACAGGACACAAATAGAGAATACAGAGTTCATGTTAGCAGAAAAAAAAGGCAAAATCGTGAAGGCAAACAAATACAAATATTTACAAAAAAAATATGACGTTTGAGCGTCATTCAAGTGGCTAAAAGCTGCTGGAAATTAAAACTAATCATTTTTGATGATTCTAGCATAGGTCAATAATGAATTTAGAGGTATATCTGATGGTACAGTTGCAGCATGAGTTCAGAAATACCTCACTGTTAAATTAAGGGCTCATGAATGCTGTAGCTTGACTGGTCTAGTATTAGTCCTAAGTTGCATTTCCAGGTAAACATTTACATGTCATAATTGTGTTTGTAAGAAATGAATGCTCTTGTCTTACCTGTGGGTTGCAGGCCTGGTGCGTCTCTGAGGAAGCCATATTTGGCAGATATGAATTGTTCATGTTCAATCTTCTGTGGTTAAACTGTTCACAGTAAGGCTTGTAAAACGTTTGAAAATAGCAAAAAGTCTGAAGAAGACAACAAAAGCTGAAGATCTTCTACAAGCTGAATTCGCTCTGTGAATCAAATACAAGTGATCTCAAGCTAGGCAGATACAAACAAGTTCTGGGCTTTGAGTTAAACTATTCACAGTAAGCCTTGTAAAACGTTCGAAAATCGCAAAAAGTCTGTAAAAGACAACAAAAGCTGAAGTTCTTCTACTCGCTGAATTCGCTCTGGGATTCAAATCCAAGTGATCCAAAGCTAGGCAGATGCAAACAAGTAGCTCTGATCTTCTGATGAAGACAAAAGGCTCCTTTGAAGTGGCGGTCACTATGGCAACCAATGATGACGTCATAGCTCAGAGCAGTGGTGGCTGGTGACATCGTTTTTTGAGGGGGGGGTGCGGAAATTACCTTGGAGACAAGTTGATGCTGCAAACCTAGCCACTTTAATGTCCATGCAGTTACAGAGTTAGGAGGAAATAAAAACTGAGTACGTGTATATGATCAAACATTGTCATCTGTTTTGTTTTGAAGAAATGGTATGTCTGCCACACCCACAGGTCCATTGTTCACTGTATTGGTCTTTGCAACAATTACACGATGATTATAAAACCAGATAGACAGAAAAAAATAACTTTGCTCAGCCCCGCCGGGCACCACACACCCCGGGCGGGCAGAGCCAAGAGCCAAGAGCCCAGGGCCCAAGAGCCCAAGAGCCAACTACCCCTCACTGTCTCGCTCAAGGAGATTTTGCAACCTTGGGATTGATGCTCTTCAAACTGAGAAACATTTGGCTCGGCGTGAATTATTACCTGAGACAAGTCTGCACCAAATACGCCTGGTCAAACATGTGTTCGGATTAGATTCTGTGGAAAAGCAGGGTCTTTAAAGACATGTTTCCCTTAATCTGAACTCACACACAGAGTATTTAAGTTGCACGCTTGGGATGCATGTGTCAGCAGACTCTAAATGGCTTCCTGACTGCGTTTGTCTGAGTCTTTTGGAGCCTTTTCATCTGTAACCATCTGATTGAGTCAGACTGAGAGTGACTGAATAACCCTCATGTTAATTCGCCGTGGTGGTAAAATGGTGTCGCCAGGCAACAATGAATGAATAAACACAAAGGTGCTTGTCAAGCAATGATGGAATACATAAGTATGGAGGTAATCGGGGGTGTAATCACATTTATTGGAGGATGAGGGAATGACTGGAAACGGGTTGTTGTCAGGTGATGAAAATATATGAAAAACTTGTCTCAATTTATTATATATTTATTTAAGACTGCAATGACTCAAACCCACACAGTGGACACACGTAAGCATACAAACCCATTAGTGAAGTGTGTGGAACTAAGATTTTAGCAGCAGGTGCTCTATGGAGCACTGCAGGTTATGAGCAGGCAGCATTAACAGCAACACTTGAACCACTCATGACACTTGTATTAGTTTTTGTTTGGCATAACTTGCTGAATTCCTGATGCTTACCTACGTCAACTGGCTGGATGCTTTAAATTTCTAAAACCTGCATGAAATACGTTTGTTTTACTTTCAAGGACTCCAATAGGATGCTGGTTGTAGGAGAGCAGTAAAAAAAGGAAAAAGGAATAAATGCACAACATGTAACGTATCATCTGTCCACCAGGTGGCAGGATGCGCCAACTCTTCCATGTAACTTGGATCAAAAGTATCTTTTTCAAAGCATAGATGTAATTTATCAGTCACAACAACTAGCCATAGTATTTTCAATGTTTAGTACATTGAAAACTCAGTGAAGAGTATCACAGTCTTGGTAAGTGCATCATGATTTTCTCACTTTTTCCACACATTGATCAACAGTCCTTTGAGGACATTTAATTGATATTTCCATCACCACATTGCTCTACATCTTTCACTTCTTCGTAACTGCTATACTTTTTTGAGCAACTAATATTCGAAATGGACGCTGATACACATAAGACATCTCAGATATAAACTCAACCTTCAAATGAAAACTCGTGCACTGGTCAAGTAAGCATGCACGCAAAGTTCAATTGAATTACATCCGTTTTAATTTATTTCACAAAAGGCAAATCCAGTGCTTATAAAATAGAGCCAGGTAGATATTTGACGTCGACACTCGCACAGCCAAGTAGAGAGGGAACAACAGAGACAATAATCAAAGTGTGAAGACAATGAAGTGCATAAAACAAGTAATACTGATCACTGGAGAAATGTTTGGTGTGCAAAAAAAACCCATTCGTCAGAAAATATGACTCTGATCAGTACATCAATAAGTTGAAATGGAAGGTATGTAGTAAACAGGTTTACATTCATATAGAGATGTATGATGCTGATCAATCATATGAGAGTGTTAGAAGGTCGGAAAATAAATATTTGTACCTTTTAGAGTACCGTTCTGCTTGTCATTTATGATGCATGGATAGAAGAAGCTAACAGAAGGATCTGTTTTTAACTGGAAAGGTTATCTGGAAGGCAGTACAGTTTCTTCAGGTACTCAAAACCAGAGTATAGAATAATGGCATGTAAAACCTAAACACCACGCTTTAAATTAAAATAAGTAAACAAGCAACAATAAATAACCTTCTTACAGTGCAAAACTACACAAACACACAAACGGGGACGAAACTCCACTGGTCAGAAACATTCTCTCAGCATCTGCCTTTCAAAGAAAATAACTTTAAGTGTCCGTCGTGGTTCAGTAGCAGGATGAAAAGCCCTGCGGTCTTGATTTAATAACAATAAGCTGATCACAACATTTCAATAGCATCCAGCTACACAACTTCATCTGAGAGCTAACTTCAAGTCTGTGAGAAGAAAGTTTGGAGTTAATAAGACAAATCAGTGTGTGAATGCCTTGATGATTAAAAAAACAGGGCAGAAATTGTTCTGTTGAACAACTGGGAAAAGAGGATTTCACTTTCAGGGATTCCTAGCTTTACATGCCGAAAAGAAAATGAAGGGAAGGTCTGTAAAACTGTCGTAAAAGCTACCATGACCCTCTAATCCATTACTTTAAGGTAAGCTGGTCAATAATAGTAAAAAGTTATAGAGGTCCTTTTGGAGTAGTAATCTCACTCAGAGCGAGCAGAGCAGAGACCTCTGGGACCTTGGGGGTGTCCTGCGAGGCTGCATAGCTGGTGAAGGACAGTTTGTGAGGCATCGGGCGGTCACAGTCTGTGTTTCCGGACTACGTCTGAGCCAGCTGCAGCTCCTCCAGTCCGTGTTTGCCCAGGTGATACCTGGCCAGATCTTTCCTGGTGACCAGTCCGATCACCTGAAGGGTCACGAAGAAATGCATCAGGATCACATCCAGCGGCAGACGTGTGACGGGCGGAGAAAAAAAAAATAAAACCACGCCTACCCTGTTCTCGTCATCCACGACCACCAGGTGTCTGAGTCCCAGGGCTCTGAACAGCTTGAACACACGAGGCAGAGACGTATCCTGTACACAGAGCGACAACTTCACTGACTGACACTGATGTGGGAGTTTTGGGAAACATTTTAAACTCCCTGTGAAAATCAAACCCCGGGAAGTGTCTCTACCTGCGGTACGGTGTAAGGCGTCGGGTTCATGAACTCCCTCAGGTCCATCATGCACTCCCGCTCGTCCTGAGACACGTGGATGCTCTGGATCGGGGGGAAGCGGGGGTAGGCGTCCCTGAAGTCTTTCAGCTGAAGCTAGACCCGTTGGCATCGGCGGATGTGCCATCCCACCGAGGAGACAGCAACCTCCCTCTCCAGCAAGGGCAGCAGTTGCACCCCAGAGCCACCTCGAACGGGGACCGACCCGTGGCCGCCGACACCGACGTATTGAGGGAGTACTCTACCCAAGGAAGCAGGCCACTCCACAGCGCAGGATTGGAAACCGTCACGCAGCGCAGGACGGTCTCCATGGCCTGATTGGCGCCGGGATGACAGGTGAGTTTGGATGAGTGAAGCCAGTGTAACACCTCACCGCGGACCTTGGATGGAACGTACGTCCTGTTGGCTGGACCTCCCCCAGGATCCGGCTCACCCACCAATGCCTCCTGCACCCGCTCCATAACGGGCCAGGTCAACGCCCCCATCACACAATCCACCGGGATAATGGTAGTCTCCTTACTCCTCTCTCCCTCACCAGCGAATTGACGAGAGAGGGCATCGGGCTTGACTTTCCGGGAGCCTGGGCGATAAGTGATGGAGAACGAGAAGCGGTCAAAAAACAACTCCCACCTGGCCTGCCGAGAGTTCAACCACCTAGCAGATCGGAGGTATTCCAGGTTCTTGTGGTCAGTCCAAACCACAAACGGCTGCCTCGCCCCCTCCAGCCAGTGCCGCCATTCCTCCAGGGCCAACTTGACCGCCAGCAGCTCCCGGTCCCCCACGCTGTAGTTCCTCTCTGCGGGAGACAGGCGCTTCGAAAAAATAGCACAGGGGTGGACCTTACCGTCGTCCAATGACCTTTGCGAAAGGACAGCGCCGACTACAGCGTCAGATGCATCCACCTCCACAATGAGTTGCTGGGCCGGGTCCACCTGTCTCAGGATGGGGGCATTGCTGAAGTGCTCCTTGAGTCTGGCGAAGGCCTTCCCAGCCTCCTCAGACCAGGCGAAGCGGGACTTTGTGGACGTGAGCTGGGTGAGGGGACGTGCCACCTGACTGTAGCCTCTGATGAAGCGCCTATAAAAGTTCGCAAAGCCCAGGAGGCGTTGCAGTTGCTTGCGGTTCAGGGGGACAGGCCAGTCCATCACTGCCTTGACCTTAGCTGGATCCGCCTGGATCGAGCCCTCCGCAATGGTGAACCCCAGGAATGAAGTGGAGACAGAGAAGAATTCACATTTCTCTGCCTTGACATACAGCTGGTTTTTCAGGAGCCTCTGTAGCACCTGCCAGACGTGGTTGACATGGTCCTCCTTAGATCTAAAGAACACCAGGATGTCGTCAATGTACACAAAAACAAAAGTGTTCAGGAAGTCTCTCAACACATCATTAATCAGATGTTGGAACACTGTTGGGGCATTGGTGAGGCCGAAGGGCATGACCAGGTACTCAAAGTGCCCCACCGGAGTCTTGAATCCCGTCAGCCACTCGTCCCCCTCACGAATGCTGACCAGGTGGTATGCATTGCGCAAGTCCAGCTTGGTAAAGATGGTGGATCCCTGCAACAGCTCGAAAGCCGAGTCCATGAGCGGCAACGAGTATTTGTCCTTGACCGTGATGTTGTTGAGCTGCCTGTAATAGATGCACGGGCGAAGAGAGCCATCCTTCTTACTGACGAAGAAGAAGCCTGCCCCGAGAGGCGACGAGGAGGGTCGGATGATCCCGGCCTTCAGGGCATCCTTGATGTAGGCCTCCATGGCCTCCCTCTCAGGACCCGACAGGCTGTAAAGTCTCCCCGACGGCAAGGTCGCCCCCTTCACCAGTTCGATGGCACAGTCGTAGGGCCTGTGAGGGGGTAAAGACAAGGCCTTGGTTTTACTGAACACAGGAGCCAGGTCACGGGAAACCGGAGGCACCAGGGAGAGATCAGCAGCCTCCACGGTGGGCTGACGGATGGGCAGAGATTGAGAACAGGCCGCCAACCGGAGGCAGTTGGCCAGGCAGCGAGTACTCCAGGAGATCACCGTTCCCCCGGTCCAGGAGCTGAGAGGGTCGTGGAGCTGCAGCCAGGGGTACCCGGGGATCACCTCATCCATAGACTGGGGTAGAATAAGGAAACTTATCTCCTCCCTGTGGTTACCGGGTAAAGCAGAGTAACAGGAACTGTGCAGGACTTGACGATGCCAACCTGGGTTCCAGAAGCACAGAGGACTCATTTGGCTGGAGCATACCCGTCGACGTCAACCCCCAGCCTCCGGGCCAGCCCCTCCGAGATGAAATTCCCTTCAGCTCCCGAGTCCACCAGAGCCTTGGATTGCACCTCCACTGACCCCCACGACAAGGTGACAGGCAACAAAAGCTTCTTAAGGGGACTTTGGTCCTCCTGACTCGCCAGGAGGCCCCTACTTTCACTGGCGGGCCATGTCTTTTGGCCAATTGGGACACCTGTTCCGGACATGGCCGGACTCCCCACAGTAGAAACACAGTCCCAGACTCACCCTCCGCTGGCTTTCCGGCCCGGTTAGCTGGATACGGCCAACCTCCATGGCATCTGGATCCTGCTCAACCGTGAGTGCCGGAGCGGGCTGAGACCGTCTTACCAGGGCAGACCTCCCGAGTGCGGTTGTCCAGCCGAACCGCTTGGGATATCAGGTCATCCAGCGTCCTTATATCCTCTCGGCGCACCAGTTCAGCCTGGAGCTCCAGACGTAGCCCAAACAGGAACACGCCACGCAGGGCTATGTCATTCCAACCGCTTGTGGCTGCCAACACCCGGATGTCCACCAAGTAATCCGTGATGGAACGACCTCATGGTCTCATTATCAGCAGCCGCCGGGAGAAATCCCCCTCCTCCTCAGTGTGGTCGAAGGCCTTCTTAAACTCAGATGAAAAATGAGAGAAGGAGTAGTTAGCTAACGCGGCACACTCGATGGTGGCTCGGGCCCAAGCTAGCGCACGCGAGTCAAGAAGATTAGTCAAGTAATAGATCTTGGAAGCATCAGTGGGGAACTCCTCCAGAGCCCGTTCAAAAACTAATTTACACTGAAGCAGAAAACCACTGGCTCCTCCAACCTCTCCCCCATACCTTGATGGAGAGGAGATAGAGATGATGCGACGCTGGCCGAAGGCCGCTCCACTGGTCACCGAGGGTGGGGGTCCGATGGCGGAGCAGATGCATCCGGGGCTGATTTCGCTTTTGCTAATTGACTCAACCTCCCCCTAGAACTGCCACCTTAACGTGGTGGGGGAGTTTGAGAGCCCGCATGATCCCAGGAGCTATGTTGCCGGGGGGCTTTATGCCCCCTAGTAGGGTCTCCCATGGCAAACAGGTCCTGGGTGACGGGCCAGACTGAGAGCAGTTCAAAACCCCCTATGAGAAGAAAAAGAACAAAGGTCGTTACGTCGCCCTGTATGGCGCAGCCGGGGCCCCACCCTGGAGCCAGGCCTGGGGTTGGGGCTCGTAAGCGAGCGCCTGGTGGCCGGGTCTTTGCCCACGGGGCCCGGCCGGGCTCAGCCCGAAGGGACGACGTGGGCCTGACCTCCGGTGGGCTCACCACCCACCGAGGGAACCGTAGGGGCCGGGTGCAGTGTGGATTGGGTGGCAGCCGACGGCAGGGTGCCCGGCGACCCGATCCCCGGACACAGAGACTGGCTCTAGGGACATGGAATGTCACCTCGTTGGCGGGGAAGGAGCCCGAGCTTGTGAGGGAGGTTGAGAGGTACCGGCTAGATATAGTCGGGCTCACCTCCACACATAGCCTGGGCTCTGGAACCCAACCTCTCGAGAAGGGCTGGACTCTCCACTTCTCTGGCGTTGCCCGCAGTGAGAGGCGGCGGGCTGGTGTGGGTTTGCTTGTAGCCCCACAGCTCAGCCGCCATGTGTTGGAGTTCACCCCAGTGAACGAGAGGGTTGCATCCCTGCGCCTTCGGGTCGGGGATAGGTGCCTCACTGTTGTCTCGGCTTACGGGCCGAACAGCAGTGCAGAGTACCCGGCCTTCTTGGAGTCCCTGGGAGGGGTGCTGGACAGTGCTCCGACTGGGGACTCCATTGTTCTACTGGGGGACTTCAACGCCCACGTGGGCAGCGACAGTGAGACCTGGAAGGGGGTGATTGGATCGCACGGCCTCCCCGATCTGAACCCGAGTGGTGTTCTGTTATTGGACTTCTGTGCTAGTCACAGTTTGTCCATAACGAACACCATGTTCGAGCACAGGGGTGTCCATAAGTGCACTTGGCACCAGGACACCCTAGGTCGGAGGTCGATGATCGACTTTGTTGTCGTGTCATCTGACCTCCGGCCGCGTGTTTTGGACACTCGGGTGAAGAGAGGGGCAGAGCTGTCGACCGATCACCACCTGGTGGTGAGTTGGATTCGCTGGCGGAGGAGGAAACCGGACAGACTTGGCAGACCCAAACGTGTTGTGAGGGTCTGCTGGGAACGTCTGGCGGAACCCTCTGTCAGCATGGCTTTCAACTCCCACCTCCGGGAGAGCTTCTCTCATGTCCCGAGGGAGGCTGGGGACATTGAGTCCGAGTGGACCATGTTCTCCACCTCCATTGTCGAAGCAGCTGCTCGGAGCTGTGGTCGTAAGGTCTCCGGTGCCTGTCGTGGCGGCAACCCCCGAACCCGGTGGTGGACACCGGAAGTAAGGGCTGCCGTCAAGCTGAAGAAGGAGTCCTATCGAGCCTTGCTGGCTCATGGGACTCCCGAAGCAGCTGACGGGTACCGGCAGGCCAAGCGAACTGCAGCCCGAGCAGTTGTGGAGGCAAAAACTCGGGTCTGGGAGGAGTTCGGGGAGGCCATGGAGGAGGACTATCGGTCGGCCTCGAAGAAATTCTGGCAAACCGTCCGGCGCCTCAGGAGGGGAAAGCAGGTCTCCGCCAACACTGTTTACAGTGGAGGTGGGGAGCTGCTGACCTCAACTGGGGATATTGTTGGACGGTGGAAGGAATACTTCGAGGACCTCCTCAATCCCGTCGCCACGTCTTCCGTGGAGGAAGCAGAGGCTGAGGTCTCAGAGGTGGACTCGTCCATCACCCAAGCTGAAGTCACTGAGGTGGTTGGCAAGCTCCTCGGTGGCAAGGCACCGGGGGTGGACGAGATTCGGCCTGAGTACCTTAAGTCTCTGGATGTGCAGGGACTGTCTTGGTTGACACGTCTCTGCAACATCGCGTGGCTGTCGGGGACGGTGCCTCTGGATTGGCAGACCGGGGTGGTGGTCCCCCTGTTTAAAAAGGGGGACCGGAGGGTGTGCTCCAACTATAGGGGGATTACACTCCTCAGCCTCCCCGGGAAAGTCTATTCCAGGGTACTGGAGAGGAGGATCCGACCGATAGTCGAACCTCGGATCCAGGAGGAACAATGCGGTTTTCGTCCTGGCCGTGGAACAGTGGACCAGCTCTATACCCTCCATAGGGTGCTCGAGGGTTCGTGGGAGTTTGCCCAACCAGTCCACATGTGTTTTGTGGATTTGGAGAAGGCATTCGACCGTGTCCCTCGTGGTGTCTTGTGGGGGGTGCTCCGGGAATACGGAGTCCGGGGCCCCTTGTTAAGGGCCGTCCGGTCTTTGTATGACCGGAGTAGGAGTCTGGTCCGCATTGCCGGCAGTAAGTCGGACCTGTTCCCGGTGCATGTTGGACTCCGGCAGGGCTGCCCTTTGTCACCGGTTCTGTTCATAATCTTCATGGACAGAATTTCTAGGTGCAGCCAGGGGCCGGAGGGGTTCCGGTTCGGGAACCACAGGATTTCATCTCTGCTTTTTGCAGATGATGTTGTCCTGTTGGCTTCATCGAACCCGGACCTACAGCATGCACTGGGGCGGTTCGCAGCCGAGTGTGAAGCGGCAGGGATGAGGATTAGCACCTCCAAATCCGAGGCCATGGTCCTCGACCGGAGGAAGGTGGCTTGCCCCCTCCAGGTTGGTGGAGAGACCCTAGCCCAAGTGGAGGAGTTCAAGTATCTTGGGGTCTTGTTCACGAGTGGGGGACGGATGGAGCGTGAGATTGACAGGCGGATCGGTGCAGCGGCTGCAGTGATGCGGTCGTTGTATCGGTCCGTCGTGGTGAAGAAGGAGCTGAGCCGAAAGGCGAAGCTCTCGATTTACCGGTCAATCTACGTTCCCACCCTCACCTATGGTCATGAGCTTTGGGTCATGACCGAAAGGACAAGATCCCGGATACAAGCGGCCGAAATGAGCTTCCTCCGTAGGGTGGCTGGGCGCTCCCTTAGAGATAGGGTGAGGAGCTCAGTCACCAGGGAGGAGCTCGGAGTAGAGCCGCTACTCCTCCACATCGAGAGGAACCAGCTGAGGTGGCTCGGACATCTGTTTAGGATGCCTCCTGGACGCCTCCCTAGGGAGGTGTTCCGGGCATGTCCCACTGGGAGGAGACCCCGGGGAAGACCCAGGACACGCTGGAGAGACTATGTCTCTCGGCTGGCCTGGGAACGCCTCGGGATCCTCCCAGAGGAGCTGGAGGAAGTGTCTGGGGACAGGGAAGTCTGGGCATCCCTGCTGAGACTGCTGCCCCCGCGACCCGGCCCCGGATAAGCGGTAGAAAATGGATGGATGGATGGATGGATAATTGACTCAACATGGACATACACTCGCTCATCTGTTGTCCCAGATGATGCAGGTAGCCCTCGACAGCATCCAAGCGTTCCTTGGGTGTGGCAGGGCGACTCTCTGCTGGGTCTGGGGTCTGGCCGGATCGTTCTGTCATGGTGGGAGTGCCGTTCTACCAGAAGAAGTAAAAAAATAGAATATTAAGGCAAAAACACGACACAGATTTTATTTTGAAGTCACTTATTTTGGAACACATATCGCGTTTCCTTCTGGGCACCCGACTTGCTTCTGTCTGAATTGACGCGGTAGGGCTCCGGCATGCGGAAAAATATGATCTTTGCGGAAAGAGACCCGAGCTCCGCAGAGGCTCCGCAGCTGGACCACGGCCGGTGTGCATCACGGCATTGATTTTAATGACTACGGATTAGCTGCGGTGTCCGGACCGGAGCCATTCCGCAGCCGGGCAGCATCCAGTGTGCATCGGGGGTTGAATAGGCAGGCAGGGTGGCAGTCCCCAGCTGACTGTAATGAGTAATCAGCAGAACCCAGGGAGACTGGGACTGCCCCCAAGCCTGCCAGAGCAGAATCCTGACAAAAGTAAGGATTGGTTTAATAAACAAAAGTGGGGCGTTGGCAGTTTGATAAAAGCAAATCCCATATGAATTAATACTGGATACTTTCAGGTGATTCCTGTTCAACTGACCATGTGATTCATCCTCCGCTCCTCTTCAAGAAACAGCTGGTTCTCAATGTTATCATAGTCCAAACTCTGGAATGAAAAACACACTTGATGAAGAATGAAAAATAATTCAAATCACTGATTTAAAACCAAAAGGATCTTCACAAATGATGACAATGTGATCAACTCTCTGTGGATGTTCATCTTTTGACTTCAGCTTAATCAATTTCGGCAACCTTCAGTCAGCGCAAGCATGTACTGAGAATAACCGGTTTCTAAGGTGTCCAGTGTGCTTAATGACATTATTGCCTCCACATGATGTGCTTTTCTAGTTGTGTAACAGGGCAATGTAACAGCTCCACAACTTCAATCAGCTTTCATTTAAAAACATGTTCAGTAAAATCAAGGATTTTCCAGAATGGAGCGAGTGGCTTTACCTCATGTTTAAGAGACAGCAGCTTCTCGTTGTGTGGGATCTCCTTGGGTCGCCCCCTGAGAGAGTCCTGTCGGGATAAACACACAACAACCGGGGTGATAACACCGATGCTTGAACACCTGTGAGAAACAGGAGCTTAAAGTCACCACTGACGTCCGTTTCACTTCAAGACAAGAGGAGTAGGTTTTTTTGGGTAGGTTTTTTGGAACTTGCATTAAACTTTTGCACAACTTTATCCCTGACCTGTCTCGTTTGTTTGTTGTTCTTCAGCTGGACTTATTTGGCAACTTCTGAAGGCACTTTTGGGGTATGAATACTTGCATACCACATTTTTCAGTATTTTTTATTTTTATTGAAGTAAAAAATCTGGAAACCATTTTCCTTCCATTTCACAATTGTGTGGCATATTATCTATCACATACAATTTCAATAAATTACATTTATGTTTTAAGGCCTGAATTTATAAGTTGGGAAGACTTAAAGAAAGATTCATTGTTTTCCTGAGAACTAAAGTCATAATGAGTTCATGAGCGTCAGGGTTTGATTTATTTACAAACTTCAAACCCGCTTCCATGTCTTGTTATTTATGTTTTGGGATTTTGAAAATGGAGCAACACAACAGGTCGCACCATTCGGCAAGACTTCAAAACCTCAAAGGTTCAGGCCATGTTGAACAGTTACAGTTATTCTTATGGACTTGTTCCTCACATCGAAAAGGTTTGGAAGATAAATCAGGAGCTTGAGTTCAGCGCATTTTCAGATTTTTTTTTTTTCTTAATGAAACACGTTCAAACTATTTTCTAGATAAACTGTTCAAAACAGAAGCACGTTTCCCAGCGATCTGAGTATTTAAAGTCAAAACAAACATTCCCACCAACTTCATCCCGAGCACCAGACTACAAATCCGCCACTCTAAATGGTTAACAACATGATTTAATATCATTACCGTGCCCTACCAATCACCCCTATCAGTGTCAGCAGTGAGTCTCTGTCCTAAAGCAAGCAGTGCCATAAACTCATTATATTCGTATTGCTTGATGGAATTATAAATCAGCAGCAGGAGTGGTCCCTGGTGGGGTGCGTGGTATCCATAAAACCTGTGCTTGAACATGGCAGCCGCACACGGTGTCATAAAGCGTGTCTCAGTGTAAAGACCCTCCCAGGGTTTGACTATGCATACCCACAATTCCCCTCAAACAGGAAAAGCTTGATAAAATGCTCAGCAGGCGCCGACCAAGGACCAGTTATGCTTTTATCTTTATAACTCGATGGTGCAGCGCAGTGCTCAGCTGAACCAGTACATCACCCGGCGCTACAGTCGCACCGAGGTGTAAGTGTTCCTCCTGGAAATAGTCGGTCTCTCTTCAAAACAAAGCATGTTAATAAAGAATGCAAGCTCAACAGACTGAAGACATCTGATGTAAAAGTAAATGTTGGCCTTTTAAAATGCATTTCACCCTTAAAAGAGGTTGTTTTTTTTAACTTGTGATGGAATATATATTTTGATTTTATGAAGGTTTCACTGGTGAGATTATTTACCAGAAAACGTGAATGAATCATTGATTGTCCCCAAAGCAGCAACACCAACATCTTCACCAGTCCTAAGCTTCAAAGTGTTTCTGAATGATAAATAACTTTAATGTATACAGCATGTTTTCATCACTTTAGTAAATCTTAAATCACTTCGCACTATAAATCCCATTCATCTATTCTCTCTCTCTCTCTCTCTCTCACACACACACACACACACACACACACACACACACACACACACACACACACACACACACACACACACACACACACACACACACAAAGCACAATACAGTTGCCATAAACTCTCTTTTTTTTCATTTTGTTTATTTATTTATTTATTTTTTGTCTTTCCATGATGGCAGGGGAGGCACTGCCACCTGTGACCGCACGTCACTGCTGCGTTGTGCGTGTTGGACATATTTGTGTTCTGGAAATTAATTTTCTTTGCTAGCCTATTTTTGTCTTGAATTTAGCTCTTTTCTTCTTTTTTAACCTATTTGTGTCTTGAAATTATCTTCCTTTTTTTGTGTGTTCTTAATCTATATGTGGACTGGAAATTAGCTACTAACGTCCACTACTTTGCTACACCTTGTTCTAAACTCTCCACCCCTCGTTCTAAATTCAGGGCACCCTTGTCCGTAGCTCAGAGTCCCTCACAGACCCGCAGGAAGGTGAAGAAGGGCATGGTGGACTGGATGGCCTTGGCTTTTCCCTTCTGCTCGGCATCTTCACTGCTCATCTGCCACTTGCGGAACGTGGCAGCTGAGATCAGTTTCCAGTCGTAGAAGACATCAAACAACATCCGCAGGAAGTTTCTAGGGTGACCAAGGGACTCGTTGAGAGCCTGAAGGGCATAAAGCGCCTGCAGCTGTCGCTCATCGTCGGACTCCAGGTATTTTCGTAGGACTGGCAAGCTCGTCTTTAGGACGACCGTGTCCACGAGACAGCTGGCTTCAATATCATTCACTGCGGGCTGATACACTGCCTTCACCACAGCTCCCATGAAGGAGGACGAGTTCAGCTGACATTCTTCCACATTGGCCTGAAAAAGAGATGAACACAACGGCTCTAAAGGCTCCGCGGCCTCCACCAGCTCCACTAGCGCCACTGGTTGCATCAGCTCCACCTGCTTCCCTGGCTGAACAGGCTCCACCGGTTCCACTAGCTGAATGGACTCCGCTGGTTGCACCGGCTCCACCTGCTCCACTGGCTGAACAGTCTGCACCTGTTCCACAGCTTTCACTGGCTCCACTCTGATTTCCTCCATGGGTGCTTTTTCTCTGGCCTCTCTTTTTCTCTGTTTCTTGGCTCTCTTCTTCTTCATTATCGACAATGGCTCCTCAGAGTTACATTCAGCTGGCTCCAGCGGTTGCACCGGCTCCACCGGCTCAACTGGCACCACTGGTTGAACCGGCTCCACCTGTTCCACTAGCTGAATGGGCTCCACTGGTTGCACCAGCTCCACCTGCTCCACTGGCTGAACAGGCTCCACCTGTTCCACGAGCTGAATGGGCTCTGCTGGTTGCACCGGCTCCACCTGCTCCACTGGCTGAACAGTCTCCACCTGTTCCACGAGCTGAATGGTCTCCACTGGTTGCACCAGCTCCATCTGCTCCACTGGCTGAACAGTCTCCACCTGTTCCACGAGCTGAATGGTCTCCACTGGTTGCACCAGCTCCACCTGCTCCACTGGCTGAACAGGCTCCACCTGTTCCACTAGCTGAATGGGCTCTGCTGGTTGCACCGGCTCCACCTGTTCCACTGGCTGAACAGGCTCCACCTGTTCCACTGCTTTCACTGGCTCAACTCTGATTTCCTCCATGATTGCTGTTTCTCTGTCCTCTCTTTGTCTCTGTTTCTTGGCTCTCTTCTTCTTCATTATCGTCCATGGCTCCTCAGAGTTACATTCGGCTGGCTCCAGCGGTTGCACCGGCTCCACCGGCTCAACTGGCACCACTAGCTGAACAGGCTCCAGTGGTTCCACCTGCTCCACCTGTTCTCGCTGTTGCACTGGCTGAACGGGCTCCACTGATTGAACCGGCTCCACTGGTTCCACCTCTTTCACTGGCTCCACTCTGATGTCCTCCATGGGTGCTTTTTCTCTGGTCTCTCTTTTTCTCTGTTTCTTACCTCTCTTCTTCTTCATTATCGTCCATGGCTCCTCAGAGTTACAATCATCCGGCTCCAGCGGTTGCACCGGCTCCACAGGCTCAACAGGTACCACTGGATGCACCGATTCCACCTGTTCCACTGGCTGAACAGGCTCCACCTGTTCCACTAGCTGAACAAGCTCTAGCGGTTCCACTTGCTCCACCTGTTCTAGCTGTTGCATTGGCTGAACAGTCTCCAGCGGTTCCACTGGCTTCACGGGCTCCAGCGGTTCCAATGACTGAACAGGCTCCACCTGTTCCACTAGCTGAACAGGCTCCAGCGGTTCTACTTGCTCCACCTGTTCTAGCTGTTGCACTGGCTGAACAGGCTCCAGCGGTTCCACTGGCTTAACGGGCTCCAGCGGTTCCAATGGCTGAACAGGCTCCACCTGTTCCACTAGCTGAACAAGCTCCCGCGGTTCCACTGGCTGAACATTCTCCAGCGGTTCCACTGGCTTAACGGGCTCCGGCGGTTCCACTGGCTGAACAAGCTCCAGCGGTTTCATCTGCTCCACCTGTTCTCGCTGTTGCACTGGCTGAACGGGCTCCACTGATTGAACCGGCTCCACTGGTTCCACCTCTTTCACTGGCTCCACTCTGATTTCCTCCATGGGTGCTTTTTCTCTGGCCTCTCTTTTTCTCTGTTTCTTACCTCTCTTCTTCTTCATTATCGTCCATGGCTCCTCAGAGTTACAATCATCCGGCTCCAGCGGTTGCACCGGCTCCACAGGCTCAACAGGTACCACTGGATGCACCGATTCCACCTGTTCCACTGGCTGAACAGGCTCCAGCGGTTCCACTGGCTGAACATTCTCCACCGGTTCCAATGGCTGAACGGGCTCCAGTGGTTGCACTGGCTCCATCTGTTCCACCTGCTTCACTGGTTTCAACGGCTCCACTGGTTCCACCGCTTTCATGGGCTCAACTCGGTTTCGCACCATCTCGCTGGTCTCACTGTGTCTCTGCTTTATATCTGTCTTCTTTCCAGCACTGTCATGTCTGGGTCTTGTGGGGGGAGTAGAGAGCTGAGACAAAGGCGCAGACTGCAGCACAGAGTCTGGTTTGGGGCCAGCGGTCTTGGAACCTCTTGTTTCAGAGTTGCCAGCTGGAGTCCATCCACGACATCCCCTTGCCCATAATGCCAGCCCCTGTGGGCGCAGCTGGATCGTCTCATCCAACTGTGGCTGCTTTGACATCTTAGGGGTCTCACGAGGGATGAAGAGCCTGGTGGAAGCAGTGGAACTGGTTTCTTCATTCTGGTACTGAGAAGTGACCGAGGTTCCTGCTTGTCTCCAGTCATCATTGGAGAACAGCTGCTTCATGATTTTGAGCTGCTCCTCCTGTTGCTCCATCTCAGCCTCTTTGTGGACCTGGACGATGGTCTTTGGGCCCTGGTCGGCCTTCCGAGGAACCCAGTTTTTCTCTTTTAATGCCACCACGTCCTGCAGCATGAAGCGGATTCGTGTCGACGTCTGGCGCTCCTCGATCAGTGTTGTCATCTGGTTGAACATCTGATCCATTTTTGGCTTGGCTCTGTTAGTGTCGAGCTCTTTGCCGACAGTCGCGAGCAGCGTGCACAGCTGCTCCAGCGAGACCTCGTCCTGCTTCTTTAACAGCTGGAAGGTACAGCTGAAAATAATGGCCACCGTCAACATCTTCAACTTGAAGAGTTCCCCAATGAGTTTGGCGAGTCCGACTGAGCGCCTCCAAGCCTTGTTCTTCACATCCTCCAGCTCCTCCTGAAGCTGCTCACGCTCTGCGGTGGATGCAGCAGAGTCAAGCTTCACCTGCTTCCTCTGAACCACCGCATCGTCACTTCTCTCCGCATCGAACTCCTTCTGGCAGCGGTTAAGCAGCAGCCTGCGGAAGGTCACGGGGCTGCCGGCTTTATCGGCCATTTGCACCGTCATGTGGGCAAGGCGGTGGCACAGCTGGCCGTACATGACGGAGAAGCTGGGCTCGTCGATGGCCTTTTCAAAGATCAGGTCCACCACACCTCTGAGCCTCTCCTCTGAGTCGATGCTCAGCTCCGGCACCTGCTCCACCAGCCGGTCGAACCTCTCCGGAGTCAGTTTATTCAAGATGGCCCACACGTTCCGCAGGAGGCCCTCCGTATGCAGAATTTCTGGATCCTTCACAGGGCAGCTCCTCTTCATTCTGGGTCTCCAAGCGTTGTTGCACTTGTTGAGTTTATCATCCTTCAAGCAGACGGTCTGAACCTCAGCTTCCTTGGGCTGTGACGACAACAGGACACAAATAGAGAATACAGAGTTCATGTTAGCAGAAAAAAAAGGCAAAATCGTGAAGGCAAACAAATACAAATATTTACAAAAAAAATATGACGTTTGAGCGTCATTCAAGTGGCTAAAAGCTGCTGGAAATTAAAACTAATCATTTTTGATGATTCTAGCATAGGTCAATAATGAATTTAGAGGTATATCTGATGGCACAGTTGCAGCATGAGTTAAGAAATACCTCACTGTTAAATTAAGGGCTCATGAATGCTGTAGCTTGACTGGTCTAGTATTAGTCCTAAGTTGTATTTCCAGGTAAACATTTACATGTCATAATTGTGTTTGTAAGAAATGAATGTTCTTGTCTTACCTGTGGGTTGCAGGCCTGGTGCGTCTCTGAGGAAGCCATATTTGGCAGATATGAATTGTTCATGTTGAACCTTCTGTGGTTAAACTGTTCACAGTAAGGCTTGTAAAACGTTTGAAAATAGCAAAAAGTCTGTAGAAGACAACAAAAGCTGAAGATCTTCTGCAAGCTGAATTCGCTCTGTGAATCAAATACAAGTGATCTCAAGCTAGGCAGATACAAACAAGTTCTGGGCTTTGAGTTAAACTATTCACAGTAAGCCTTGTAAAACGTTCGAAAATCGCAAAAAGTCTGTAAAAGACAACAAAAGCTGAAGTTCTTCTACTCGCTGAATTCGCTCCGGGATTCAAATCCAAGTGATCCAAAGCTAGGCAGATGCAAACAAGTAGCTCTGATCTTCTGATGAAGACAAAAGGCTCCTTTGAAGTGGCGGTCACTATGGCAACCAATAATGATGTCATAGCTCAGAGCAGTGGTGGCTGGTGACATCGTTTTTTGAGGGGGGGGGTGCGGAAATTACCTTGGAGACAAGTTGATGCTGCAAACCTAGCCACTTTAATGTCCATGCAGTTACAGAGTTAGGAGGAAATAAAAACTGAGTATGTGTATATGATCAAACATTGTCATCTGTTTTGTTTTGAAGAAATGGTATGTCTGCCACACCCACAGGTCCATTGTTCACTGCATTGGTCTTTGCAACAATTACACGATGATTATAAAACTAGATAGACAGAAAAAAATTACTTTGCTCGGCCCCGCCGGGCACCACACACCCGGGGCGGGCAGAGCCAAGAGCCAAGAGCCCAGGGCCCAAGAGCCCAAGAGCCAACTACCCCTCACTGTCTCGCTCAAGGAGATTTTGCAACCTTGGGATTGATGCACTTCAAACTGAGAAACATTTGGCTCGGCGTGAATTATTACCTGAGACAAGTCTGCACCAAATACGCCTGGTCAAACATGTGTTCGGATTAGATTCTGTGGAAAAGCAGGGTCTTTAAACTTTAAAGGCGTTTATCTGCTCTTCATGTGGAAATAATAATCTGAGTCTTTTGGAGCCTTTTCATCTGTAACCATCTGATTGAGTCAGACTGAGAGTGACTGAATAACCCTCATGTTAATTCGCCGTGGTGGTAAAATGGTGTCGCCGGGCAACAGTGAATGAATAAACACAAAGGTGCTTGTCAAGCAATGATGGAATACATAAGTATGGAGGTAATCGGGGGTGTAATCACATTTATTGGAGGATGAGGGAATGACTGGGTTGCTGTCAGGTGATGAAAATATATGAAAAACTTGTCTTAATTTATTATATATTTATTTAAGAGTGCAATAACTCAAACCCACACAGTGGACACACGCGAGCAAACACACCCATTAGTGAAGTGTGTGGAACTAAGGTTTTAGCAGCAGGTGCTCTATGGAGCACTGCAGGTTATGAGCAGGCAGCATTAACAGCAACACTTGAACCACTCATGACACTTGTATTAGTTTTTGTTTGGCATAACTTGCTGAATTCCTGATGCTTACCTACGTCAACTGGCTGGATGCTTTAAATTTCTAAAACCTGCATGAAATACGATTGTTTTACTTTCAAGGACTCCAATAGGATGCTGGTTGTAGGAGAGCAGTAAAAGAAGGAAAAAGGAATAAATGCACAGCATGTAACGTATCATCTGTCCACCAGGTGGCAGGATGCGCCAACTCTTCCATGTAACTTGGATCAAAAGTATCTTTTTCAAAGCATAGATGTAATTTATCAGTCACAACAACTAGCCATAGTATTTTCAATGTTTAGTACATTGAAAACTCAGTGAAGAGTATCACAGTCTTGGTAAGTGCATCATGATTTTCTCACTTTTTCCACACACTGATCAACAGTCCTTTGAGGACATTTAATTGATATTTCCATCACCACATTGCTCTACATCTTTCACTTCTTCGTAACTGCTCTACTTTTTTGAGCAACTAATATTCGAAATGGACGCTGATACACATAAGACATCTCAGATATAAACTCAACCTTCAAATGAAAACTTGTGCACTGGTCAAGTAAACATGCACGCACAGTTCAATTGAATTCCATCCGTTTTAATTTATTTCACAAAAGGCAAATCCAGTGCTTATAAAATAGAGCCAGGTAGATATTTGACGTCGACACTCGCACAGCCAAGTAGAGAGGGAACAACAGAGACAATAATCAAAGTGTGAAGACAATGAAGTGCATAAAACAAGTAATACTGATCACTGGAGAAATGTTTGGTGTGCAAAAAAAAACCCATTCGTCAGAAAATATGACTCTGATCCGTACATCAATAAGTTGAAATGGAAGGTATGTAGTAAACAGGTTTACATTCATATAGAGATGTATGATGCTGATCAATCATATGAGAGTGTTAGAAGGTCGGAAAATAAATATTTGTACCTTTTAGAGTACCGTTCTGCTTGTCATTTATGGTGCATGGATATGAGAAGCTAACAGAAGGATCTGTTTTAAACTCGAAAGGTTATCTGGAAGGCAGTACAGTTTCTTCAGGTACTCAAAACCAGAGCATAGAATAATGGGATGTAAAACCTAAACACCACGCTTTAAATTAAAATAAGTAAACAAGCAACAATAAATAACCTTCTTACAGTGCAAAACTACACAAACACACAAACGGGGACGAAACTCCACTGGTCAGAAACATTCTCTCAGCATCTGCCTTTCAAAGAAAGTAACTTTAAATATCCGTCGTGGTTCAGTGGCAGGATGAAAAGCCCTGCGGTTTTGATTTAATAACAATAAGCTGATCACAACATTTCAATAGCATCCAGCTACACAACTTCATCTGAGAGCTAACTTCAAGTCTGTGAGAAGAAAGTTTGGAGTTAATAAGACAAACCAGTGTGTGAATGGCTTGACGATTAAAAAAACAGGGCAGAAATTGTTCTGTTGAACAACTGGGAAATAAGGATTTCACTTTCAGGGATTCCTAGCTTTACATGCCGAAAAGAAAATGAAGGGAAGGTCTGTAAAACTGTCGTAAAAGCTACAATGACCCTCAAATCCATTACTTTAAGGTAAGCTGGTCAATAATAGTAAAAAGTTGTAGAAATCCTTTTGGAGTAGTAATCTCACTCAGAGCGAGCAGAGCAGAGACCTCTGGGACCTTGGGGGTGTCCTGCGAGGCTGCATAGCTGGTGAAGGACAGTTTGTGAGGCATCGGGCGGTCACAGTCTGTGTTTCCGGACTACGTCTGAGCCAGCTGCAGCTCCTCCAGTCCGTGTTTGCCCAGGTGATACCTGGCCAGATCTTTCCTGGTGACAAGTCCGATCACCTGAAGGGTCACGAAGAAATGCGTCAGGATCACATCCAGCGGCAGACGTGTGACGGGCGGAGAAAAAAAAACAAAAACAAACCACGCCTACCCTGTTCTCGTCATCCACGACCACCAGGTGTCTGAGTCCCAGGGCTCTGAACAGCTTGAACACACGAGGCAGAGACGTATCCTGTACACAGAGCGACAACTTCACTGACTGACACTGATGTGGGAGTTTTGGGAAACATTTTAAACTCCCTGTGAAAATCAAACCCCGGGAAGTGTCTCTACCTGCGGTACGGTGTAAGGCGTCGGGTTCATGAACTCCCTCAGGTCCATCATGCACTCCCGCTCGTCCTGAGACACGTGGATGCTCTGGATCGGGGGGAAGCGGGGGTAGGCGTCCCTGAAGTCTTTCAGCTGAAGCTTCCTGTGAGTCAGGCGAGACCGGGCCAGCTCCACAAACACCTGCCAGGAGCGAGGGAGGATTAGAGCGGCAGATTCTGTTGGATTCGCCACATTGAAGAATCCGCTCTGCTTCTCACAGAGGAGACACAGGGAAACAGTCGTCTCTGATGCTACCTTGTGCTTAAGCAGAACGATGAGCTGAGACCGGAGGATGAGGCCGCAGAGTTTTGCCGGCTGTGTAGGAGAGAGAAAATCTGTTTTTCATACAGTGTGTATCAGTGTGTTGTGACACATTTTGAGGTTTGTATTTTGCGGTGCACCAACATTGCCACCCTCATCATTTTCTGTAACCAGCTCGACCACGGGGAAGCCATTGTGATTGGTCGACGTGTTGCTCAGTATGTCCACGATGGTTCCGACTTTCTCCAGTCGGTTCAAGCAGGTGACCGGAGAACTCATCACCTCTCTGGATCGCAATGAAAAGAACATAACAAAGAAGATCAAAGAATCTCAGTCAGACGAACCAGTCGGGACTGAATTACACATTAGCCATAAGTCATGAGGCTCGAATGAAAATCCCGCAGTCAACAAGTCAGACAGGACCGACCTGGCAGTGAGCCAGTGGGAGGTGGCAGGAGCCTCCCAGTGCAGGAAGGGAACGCTCTGCAGCTTGATGTGGATGTCATACAAGCCCTGAAGGAAGAACAGCAAGTAAAGAAACATATATTACCATTTTCATCGCATGATATACCTGAGAAAGGAATGAACTTGTTGCGACAGCGGCCCCAATGCCAGGACCAGAATGAAAGTGAGTTCTGTAGTGAAGCACCGGCGTCCAACCATGTTCAAAGTCCATGATTAGATAACCCATACAAATATGCATCAAGTTAGAGAGAGTGAGAAAAGAAAAATCGGACAATTTATATCAACACTTCAGAGTGAACACTCGCTTATGCATCAGTAAATTGCCTTCTGCGTACAGTGAAGCAACATTTCAGAGACAGTGTGGGGCTTTCTTGGATTTCATCAAATCTTAAAGATTTCTGTTTCGATATGTGTGGTGAGGTTCGGTGGTTTAACATCAGCAAAAATGCAGCACGTCCCTGCTCCTTCACACACACCTCTTGAAAGTAGTCTCCGACGATTTTTGCGGTCATGAGGACGAGCATGATGGGAAGGCCGTAGGTCACGTTCCCCGTCGCCTCCACCATGATGACAGTCAAACTGAGGGTCATTCTCACGATGCCACCTGTTATGATCAGACCGTTTTCACTCAAATCTTACTCAATCAAAAGTTAAAACAGATACAGCTTATAATCATCTTCCCCTCGAATGAAAGTTTCCACAGGACGCCATTCTAGTTTTTAAAGTCATAACCAGGATTTGAACCTGGATCTCCCATATTCATAACTCAAAGAAAACACTAATATATGAACAATGTTACACAAGCAAGCTTAGACAATACTGGACAAAGTTTTTACTCACCTAACTGAGCTGCAGCTCCAATCAGGGCATATTTACCAGGATCCGCCCAGATCTGACACAAAGAAAACACAAACAGCAGGAATTCCCTTATGAATGCTGGGCTTTTAATTTCTCCACGATATATGAGAGATCACACTTTTAATTTAATTCTAAATGGCATGAACTCAAGCTCATCAAAACACCGAATGAAGGTAATTCTATTTTTCTTTCAGTGCAACAATCTGTTGAGCGCGTTATGGAGCCAGCTGAGTCAATGTTCTGAGTAAAACGGGGTCTTTCACACACACCGAGCTACTCGAAGTGAGGGAGGCAAGCAGGATGCCACAGAGCCGGCCCCAGGCCGCGCCGATGAGGAGGGACGGGATGAAGACTCCGGCGGACACCGACAGGCCGTAGGTCCAACAGGCCAGGAAGAAATACGTCAGAGTGAACAACCCCAGCGTCAGCGGATTGTACGTCCCTTTAAAGCACAGAAATGAAAGTGAGCTATTTTGTTTAATGACTGTAATCGAGTTCACAAAATTACAGGTTCTCCTCTTTGTGCTTATCGGTGAGGGTTTTTTTTTTTTAATCCATAAATGAGGATAAGGTTCGTGTCACCTGGCTGATTGTGGAAGAGACTGCGAACACTTCTCTCAGGAGTGTTGAAGAAGGCCGTGGCCATGGAGTTGTACTCCCCGTCTGCACAGAACAGCTGCAAACACAAACACGGAGACAAGAAGAGCGGGAAAGACAGATTTTATCTGTGACTGCATTCTCTCCTGCTTGCACCGGCTTTTAAAGAGTTCTGAAAATACTAAAGATTTATTTAAATAAATTTAGTTTATTAGCTTAGTCTTTTAAAATTTTAATTATTATCTGAATCTGAGGTCAAAAACATTAAACGACAAAATTTACACAATATTTATATACAGTAGAATACATTAAACCACTAAATTAAAATTAAATGAAATCTATTTATTGCAAAATACCTGTCACGTTAGAGGAGAGAGAACTAAACAATTACCATAAAAACATGGATTTATTCAGTAGCTAAAAAAAAGGCCATAAACTGTGATTCCCTTTGAAACTTTAGTGGTTCAGAAGCTCACCGTATACAACCCACTGAGGCCTCTTTTATGTATTACAAACAGCTTTAGTGAAGTTTCCCTGAATAAATAATGACGTTATCGCTGTCACTAAACCACTTTGGAGACACATGAGCCAATCCTGCTGCAAATACTCAATGAGACACTGTGAAAAAGACTGTAAACAACCAACAAAGCCTCTGCCAAAACACCTGGACGCAACAAACACAAAGGTATGAAAGCAGTAAAAGAAAACATTATGATAAAACTGATTTTAGAGGCAATTTTATCTGGCCAAGAGCAGAATATATCTCGAAACAAATGTGACGCAAAATGCAAGAAAGGCTCAAATCTATCAGTGTTAAGTGTTCGCAATCGCAGTTATGAAAATTCAGACTATCAACACGTTTCTTTATGTTCTTAAGTCTTGAGGCAATGCTGTCATTATTATAGAATTGCTGAGAAAGCTACGAGGAAAAACAGTGCCGGTAAAGCATCTGAGAAAGAAAAAAATAAAACAATACTGTTGGGTGACGAGCAGGAAGCATCTCGGTTCACTACATGCAATACAGCTCCACATTTTAGTCAAACCGGCCTCGTTACACCTGAAGCAGACAGCTGATGAATTCCACACAGCCAGCGGGAGGTGTGTGTTCACCTGCAGTGGGTATTCTTCGGTGTGTTCGGGCCCCAGAGGCTGACAGTCATTGGAGAAGTAGATCATGGTGAAGGACACCGTCGCCGTGACGGCAGCGACCAACATGGCCTCCATCACTTGCAAACACGGGCGGTGAACATATCTGAGGAGCACAGTCGCATGGCGGTTAAAGCTCGACATTTCTGAGCACCGACAGCGTTCAGCGGCGAATCAACAAAGCTCTGCAAAAAAAAATGTCCAGGCTCAATTGACGTGTGAGTGTGGACTTTCCCAAGTGAAGAGACAGCCCGAGAGCTGAAACAACAGCGGAGAGAAAACAATGCTCCTCTGCCAGAGCTGCCATTGTGTGTCTTTAGGCCTCCTCTCAATAAATGTCAAGTGGAATTACTGTCATGAAATATTAAACACATCCAGACTTCCTGAAACTGGAGGTATTTTTAGAAGCAAGTCTGCTCCAACAGGTAAAAATTGAATTTTGTTTTTTTTTTTTTTTTAATTTCCGGTGATGAACAAAACAAAACTCACAAATGCTCTTGAAATCAAAGCTTTGGATACTCTTGGGGTTTTTTTTTTCTTGACACTGCACATCAGTAATGTTCTATGATTATAAGGGTACGGTGAAAATTGAATCATTCTGTAAATGAGACTAAAATAAGGTGAATGGTTTATGTTGTCTATGTCTAATTTTGTGAAAGCTACATGTGGCTCCAAAGATCTCTGTTTGAGATGAATACTTATTAATCCAAATGTAAGCTTAAATATCTCACAAAATGATTTAGATGATGATTTCATCCTTTCCATTTTTTATATAAATAAAAAAACTAAGTTAGTATATGAAGAGAAAACTTCCATTCACAGATGTAATCGCATCTTTCGATCGTCGAGCTTTAAGTTCCCACCATAAATGCTGCTGTCTGCAGTGTCAACACCACTGCTTCCCTCATTGTTCCTCTTTGAGAAATGCTTTCTCTGCATCCTATTCATAGTTAACCTCCACTAAACTTGCTTGGAGCAGTGGTCTGCCCTGAGAAACCAGGCTAGGAAATCATGTTAATAGTGCAGGGTTTAAAGCAGAGCAATAAAACATGTGCTCATCCTGCAGCTCCAGATCAGTAAGAGGAAAGTAAAGTATCTTATTTGCATTCTGCTCCTCCATGATCGTGCACAGTGCCAGTTACACTTCAATCACATGATCCGTGAGAAGCTGTTTGAAGCGCTCCTCTGAACATTTCCTTATCGGCAACTCCACCCCGTCTCTGAGAGCCAACAGCTGAACGCTTTGTGCTTGCGCTGTGGTTATTTTTTTTTTTACTGTGTTTTGTTTGGCACACTTAAGAGTTGTGATTCTATCAAATGAACTTTAGTGAGTAGTATGTTTTGAGTTCATGAAGTCTTACCTAATCCTGAAGATTGTCAGCCAGTAGTTGAGCACATTGAACAGAGCTCCTAACAATCCACCTGCAAGAAGGAGGGATGAAAAGCTGTAAATACACAGCTATAAGAAGATTATACAAAAACTGTAGGGACTATTATTAAAAAAAAGTTTTAAATAAATGCAAACATGTTACCTATAGCTCCCATAGCAATGAACAAAGGAATCTCGTATAGATTATAGGTCACACTCTAGAAAAAGGATAAAATTGTGTGTCATATTATACAGTCACCAAATACCAGGAACATAATATTCATCAAATGTAACGAATAGAAATGTTTCTCACATCAGTCTCAAAGCGTCCAAAATTGATGAGACCTGGATTGGAAAGGTCTCCGGGGTTTTTGTGGTAGATGCTGAGGAAGAAGTTCAGGGTGAACGTGGAGATCATGGAGGCAAAGAACTGCAGAAAAAGGAAGAAACAAGCAAAATGCATTCTTCATATCAACGTCGGTGTTCTTGATTGAATTCACTTAAACTCGTTGCATAACTGTCATTAGTTAGTTGATGATGGCGATATAAATGAGAGCAGCGTGACTTACAATCCTCCACGTCAACATCTGGTTCCAGAAAGACGCGCCCTCCTCGAGAGAGAACAAAACGCCGCCTGTCAACCAAAAAGGACAATCTGGTCATGAACCGCGGCAGGAACTGAAGAAATCACCTGACCTGCTGGAGACACGCCGGCTCATCTGAAACTGATCAGAAGTAGATCGATCCACTGATATGGAATCTTCCTGCTGACGGCACGCAGAGGCCTTTATGTGCAGCAGGATTCAGACATCGACAGTTGACTGTATCTTTGTGTATTTCACATGTAGGAGGAACTCCATTGTGCCGCCTTTGAAGTGCATGAGCAGTAATAAATGCAGAGCTACGCAGCAGTGACAGTCAAACAATGAGCAAATATGAGGCTACAAGCATCTGGCTACACGGTACGCTGATGGTATGTACAATATAAATAATTAAACTATATAAAATGTCGCACAATGATATGATTATGTGAATATTATACAATGTGTATAAGTGACGGCCTTGGTTAGCGAAGTAAGACTGTAACTTAACGTTTGGTTTTTAAATCCTACTGCTGTGGGTCCTTGAGCAAGGCCCTTGTCCAGTATCAGAGATAGACTGCCTGCACAGCTAATGAAGCATATTGTACACTGTGATTTCCTTTCATGCTTGTGTATTTTTTTTACCAACTGGTGCTCCAAACGCAGCAGAAACTCCAGCAGCCGCTCCAGCAGAAACAAAGTCTCTTTTTTCTGTGTCTCTCCGGAAATATTCAAAGATCTACAAGAGACACACACACACACACAAACATTTTCAATTGTTAAACATTCTCATGTTCAAACATAATCCAAAACTAACGAATAAGATCCTCATTACAAGGCTCAGCTAGATCATCAGCTTTAAAACCATTTGATATCGTGAAAAGAAATAATTAGCTTTTTATTAAAATGTAATTGTTTTGTCAGAAGTGTTAATCAAAATGATTCGTACACATTATATGGCAATTTAAAAAAATCTAAATATGTGTAGAATTCAAGAAAAAAAATCAGTCACAATCTTATTGGTTCTTATTTTGCTATATTATCAAAAGAAGTCTTCATTATTATCTTATAGTATCTATACAAAGTTTCTAAATGTGTTGTAACACTAAGTATAGATGAACCTCTTGCGGCAGATAAGAGTGTAAACATGAACTCCACACTGACCTTGAAGTCTCTCTTTAAAGAAGTGCTCCTGCCCTGAGAAACTCCTGCGGCTACAACGGCGCCCGAATGGATCATGGGACCTTCCTGAGTGTGAGAAACCACGAAATCAAAATGTGCAAAAAAGGATCAGAAGGCAAACAATTCAGAGTGACACGATTTGTGTTTTTAAAAAAACAAGTGTTCACCTTTCCAACAGCGAGGCCACCAACCACCGAGCATATGACACCACACACCTTCACCACCAAGGTCTGTTGGAGGGGAAAAAATAATATTTTTTTTTTTTTAAAAAGTTATGAAGCTGAAGTTGAAGCACTCTGATCAGTGTCTGTATTTTCTGAGCCCGTACCTTCAGTCGCACCACCCTGGGAATCTTGACTCCATTCAAGTAGCACTTTATCTGAGGAATACCGCTTCCGGCTGCAATGGGCTGCAGGAACACGGTGTGTGTGTGTGTGTGACATGAGAGTTATTTCACAGAGGAAACCAAAAGTGAAAGACTGGCTGGAAAAGAATTTTATCACTAAAACCAACATTTTAAGGAAGCGTTACAGCAGCTTTACACACAAACCCCAGCTACTTCGCATGGGGCTACTCTGTGGCTCAAGTAAGGAGGAACATCTACGATAATGTAGTATTTCACAACACATTCGAAATAACATGCTGTTGAAACATTATTATTGTTATTTTTTTTATTGCTTTAGCACTGATGATATTTGAATTCAAAGTTCGACATAAATCTCACTTGAAGGACACAATCAGACACACCAAAGTGAACGAAAACCAACAAGATTCAAAATTACGTCAAGCTACTCAAGACAAGGTCAATATAAGAAACCTTTTAGTGTTACCTCAAAAAAAGCCACGATGATGGCTCCCAGCATGACAATGGCAGAGTTGAGAACAGCCCAAAGAATGAGAGAAATAGACAGTCCTCCCACTTCTGTAAACTTTTCAATATCTGTGAAGATTCAGAGTTAAGGAGGCCGTCCTCAAAGACCAAGGCTGAAAACTCTCCATGAGACGCTGAAAGGGCTGAAATGATGGTAAAATTAATACATTTAGACAGTCTGTATAAATACACGCTAACAATCCAAACATAGTCTGACTTCTGGAGTTATTGATTATTGAAGCGATAAGCAGCATTATTATCATATTATCTGATAATGAGAAGTCCGATTATCACACCAAGATTTGCAAGACGTAATGTGAAAGGGTTCAATCAAAGGACTAAATAAGGATAATATTCTTACATTTTGAGATTTGACTACATGTTTTTCACTTAAATGCAATAAGCATACTGATGATTGACTGTGGAACAAATACTATCTGCAAAACGACAATAAGATTAGCTTTGATTCTAGCTTTGAAAACCTGAACTGAATGATTTGCATGTAAAACTCAGCCACCTTGTGCTTATAAGTTGTATCATATTGAAATATTAGGATACTTTCTTTGACCACTTGGTATTTGATCCCCGCCAGCTGCTCCACCGCAATGTCTATAAAACAGGCGATGAGGCCGGTGAGGAAGCCAATCAGACCGCAGACCACCCAGCGACTGATCTCCAGACAGCGGAAGCCCTAAAAAGACAGCATGATTGAAGGTAAAGAGGGAGGGGATGAAAAGTAGGGACTGGTTTAATGAACAAAAGTGGAGCGTTGGTAGTTTGATAAAAGCAAATCCCATATGAGTGAATGCTGGATACTTTCAGGTGATTCCTGCTCAACTGACCATGTGACTCATCCTCCGCTCCTCTTCAAGGAACAGCTGGTTCTCAATGTTATCATAGTCCAAACTCTGGAATGAAAAACACACTTGATGAAGAATGAAAAATAATTTAAATCACTGAGTTAAAAACACATTAAACAAAAGGATCATGACAAATGATGACAATGTGATCAGCTCTCTGTGGATGTTCATCTTTTGACTTGAGTTCAATCAATTTCGGCAACCTTCAGTCAGCGCAAGCATGTCCCGAGAAAAACCTGTTTCTAAGGTGTCCAGTCTGTTTAATGAGATTATTGCCTCCACATGATGTGCTTTTCTAGTTGTGTAACAGGGCAATGTAACAGCTCCACAACTTCAATCAGCTTTCATTTAAAAACATGTTGAGTAAAATCAAGGATTTTCCAGAATGGAGCGAGTGGCTTTACCTCATATTTAAGAGACAGCAGCTTCTCGTTGTGTGGGATCTCCTTGGGTCGCCCCCTGAGAGAGTCCTGTAGGGATAAACACACAACAACAGGGGTGATAACACCGACGCTTGAACACCTGTGAGAAACAGCAAGGAGCTTAAAGTCACCACTGACGTCCGTTTCACTTCAAGACAAGAGGAGCAGACAGCTTTGACGGTCTTTACCCCGCTTACAAACCGGTGCAACACAAGGAGGCAGAGGAGTGACGAACTGTAGGAAAAGGCCACAACGTTTCCTTCAAAGCATTTAATGCACAAAATTTCAAAAGCAATCAAAAGTTACCATTAAAAAGGTGGGTTGATTTTTGTTTTCTCTATCTTATCTTAGACTTGTAACAGTTGAAGGAAACGCTGTTCCATACGAGTCGTGCATACACAGATACAAGCCAGCTACAAACACATCCAGAGTGCTACAGCTCACACACCCACATGCAGTGTTAACTGGACCTCTGAGACATATGTAAGGTGCATAAAACGGCATACATACGCAAAACACACAGTGGAAATACATTTTGTTCTCAACAGTTAAGCAAGTCACATGCAAGGAGTTATAACCCGATCAGCCTTTGAAAACCAAACTATATTAAGGGTTTATTCATATAAAGCTGAATGTGCCTGACTGACTAAAATACCTTAAACTAGAAGGATGAATAAAAATACAAATAAAATCAATGAAACATGATTTCACATTTCTTCACGTTCACAGTTCATTTGTTGAACCCGTCGCTCTGTTCATCCTTGTTTAAGATTTACATGGTGTGTATGTCATTTACATACATGTACATTTTCACCTCATCATGACGGAAACCAGACATTTTCCCAACACGTGCTTTTACGCACACTTGGTGAGTCAAATGCCAATTGCTCCATTTTAGTCCTCACTTCTGTATCGGCCTTCCCAGATTAGGCTGCAGTCTGGGAGGAGCAACAAAGGCGTGGACTGTCCAGTTCATATGGGTCTGCCACCCTTAAGCAAATTTGAAACTTTCCAGGATGTGTCAACTCAGATTTCAACACGGAACTACTCACAAATGGGAAGATGGGGCAAACTATTATTCTAATCTAAGGAAATAATGAAAGGATGATTTGATCTGCGGGAGTGACAGACATCAAGAAAGTGAGATGACATCTGGAACTCGGAACTTTACCTCATCTGATGTCCTCTCCTCCTCCAAATCCACCGTGCTGAGTCTGCCTATCTGAAATAAACTGCCTTCTTCAGACAGCTACAGACATCACAGACAGTAATAGAAATATATATGTGGCTATTTGGATCCATTTCCAAGCTAATGAGTTCATGGCAATGTGGCAAATAAGGTTTTCATTCATGTAAAATGTAAGGAATCTCAAGTCACGAGAAAACAATACGTATATTTAAAGAAATCTAAAGATAGCATACTTCAATAGTATTTGGGTGACATTACGCTTAAAGTATTTATCTCTAAGGTTTTTGAAGAACAATAGTTGCTTTACTTTTATAGTCAGCCTTCATGAAATATTAAGACTTTACAGGAGGCTGACCAAAACAAAGTTCTGCTTTGACACAGATGATGATTACCTACAGTAAACTCTACATTAACAAAAACATAAATACATTGTTTAACAGACAAGTGTAGCTCATTTACTTCCCCTTAGGTCAAGTATTTTTGGAGGGTACTGTATCATAAAAAAGGAAGTTGTTTGTTCCCACTGAACTTCTGAACAGTTCAATTACAGTGCAAATATTTAGTAGGAATGAATACAATTGCCTTATTCAGAATAATGTTCAGTATATAGGAGGACACACACGACCACGTGAGGTTGATTGTCCACAGGAGTGGAATGTGAGGTTATCTGGTTGTGTGTTTGCCCTGTGATGGACTGGCTTGGTATCTACCCTGCCTGTAGATAGCTGGGATTGGCTCCCTCGTCAATGAAAATCGAGAAATGCTACAGAAGGGTTCGATTGATAAACAATGGAAAATACTACCTTAAATGAGTCATTCATATCAATGGTATAAACTCTGGTTAACAGCGTGAATCTACTTGTAATTTCTCTAGAAATGTGAATCCACCTATTCGCATAACGTACTTAGAGTTGACTGACGATAATTTAATTATTGTTTTCACAAAACAAGCTCGAAGTCTCACTTCAGACCAAACTGCAAACAAGCCATAACACATGAAAACACGCCCCATAGGACCGCTGCACGTGATCCAATACATTAGAATTCGTTACGAGCATTCATAACTCATGCAGCATGTTAAAAAAATAGATAAAGAAGTAATCATATGGTGGCTAACAGACACACAGCATCCTCTTGCAGCTGCAGAAGTGGACAGCTGTTGGGCTCAGTTAGCATTCGGGGCTAGCTCTACCTGTCTGGAGTGCCTCGGCTGCTCGGAGCCGTTGAGCAGCGGCGTCCCCTCCCCGGCCGCCCCGGACTCGTCCGGCCGGCTGGACCACGAAACCTTCTTGGTGATGTTAGACATGGCGGCTCCCAGGTAGCTCACCGCTCCGACTTCATGGATGGCTAGGTGTTTCTTTCTTCCTCAACTCTCCATAACCCAACTCACGTAACTCGTGATGCTTTGTAAGGGTCGCATGGAGGGCCAAAAATAAGCGAAGGACGCAATGGCTGCTGGGAGATGGAGTTTATGTGGAACCAGCGACAAGTAACCCTCACATGGGGAAGGATAGATAGATAGATAGATAGATAGATAGATAGATAGATAGATAGATAGATAGATAGATAGATAGATAGACAGATAGATAGATAGATAGATAGATAGATAGATAGATAGATAGATAGATAGATAGATATCCCTTCCCTAGGCAAATATATTTATATGGCACCATGAAGACACAACGCAGTTCACAATGCAAAAGGGTAATTATTATGTAATATGATGATTGTCATGAAGCATTGTTACAACAAACAAATAATCAAATCACAAACTTTTATGTTGCCTTTTAAACTTCACTTAATTTTACTGTCCATGCGTGAAAGTTCAACATTCAGACACAGTGCTCTAAACACTCGCAAGCAACTTGCTCCACATCTCCATGGACCTCCTTTATATCCTCCATTCCTAGCACCACTCCTCTGGGCACACCTCTGCCACTGGCCACCCCTTCTACCTCTGAAGCACTCAGCACCCGGTTCCACATCCTGAACCCAGCTATTTGTCCAGCAAAACCCTCGGCAGGGTCAAACCCTCCACCAACTGAGTCCTGCTCCTGGCCAAGCACCACAGATCCACCTCCAGGAATCTCCCAGGCCTTCCTGAAGTTCGATCCAGAGGAGATGAGGTACCGATCAGTGTAGTGCCAGAAACGGCCCTGGATGGAGGACCACACGACACACAGGTGGTGCCAGTGCGCATCCAGAAGTGAAGCCACAGGAAGACGGCGATAAACTGGATCTCCGATGACAAAGTCCAATGAGTGTGAGGAAAATGAGGAGGGTGGAGAGAAGGAGTATGAGTAGGAAGACAGAGGAAATGGTGTAGATAAAGTTGAAGGTCTGCGTCCATACAGGACAAGCTGGTTGTCATTGTTGTCTGTGGCATAGGAGAGCAGTGTGCCGATTGGTGAAGCCTCCACACGAAGCCACAGGCACACAGAAAGCTCAGGAAGGTCCGGGAGACTCACAGAGAAGGAGACATAATTCTCTGCTGACGCTGAAGGGAACAACAGCATGGAGTCCACATTGCAAACTGAACAAAGAAGGAGAGAGAAGGTGATGAAATATTTTCAGTGGAATATACAGTTCAGTCAACCACAGTTAACTTTTACTTACTGACTGCATCCTTCCTAGGCAATGGCTGATCTGGGATCTTGTGTCTCACGGGAATTTGCAAGAAATCACGGATTAGTGAAGACTCCAGATCTGTATGACTGTCTTGTTCTTGGTCTTCCCCCTGAGTGTGACCGATCGGGCCGTGTGTACCCTCCAGCCTTATCCTGTCCTGCACATCTTTGCTGAATTCAGGACGGGATGAATGATGTGACAGGGGTTGCATTGATGACGGATGCTTGTGGTCCGGTAAACGGATTTGTCTCTGAAGATGAGAAGGAGACTGAACCTGGGGTTTGGTCTTATGAACCTGGAGATGCTCTTGATTATTTGGAGAGGGCCTTGTCTGAACTTGAGTCTGGATTTGGGACTGGGAGTTATGATAATCTTTGAGTTCTGGATGTTGGACTTGGTGCCTCAAGCGAGATTTCGACTGAAGCTTTGGTTTGAATTCAGGCTGGTTTTTTCCGTGGAATTGATGGGAGTTGGTTTTGATTTGGTGTCGATCCGGTATTCTCCTGGGCATCCCTCCTCTATCCATCATCCTTCCATGTGGCTCATAGTGTTTTTGTGCAGTGATGTTTGAGGGAGGACCTCTGATTTTACCGTTTCCAGTCTCCTGAAGGATCTCACTGAGCTGGCCTTCCAGCTGGGATACACGCAAGGCCTGTTTTTTCATGGTTTCCTTTAACCCTTCTAATCCAAGGAGCAGCTCATCGTGCTGGGTTTGCAGGGTAGCCAGACTCTCCTTTTGTCTTTCAAGCTCCAAGGTAAAATTTGAGAAGTCCAGACCAGGATCTGGCATGAGTTTCTGTGTGTGCCGACACTTTTCCCGTAGCTTCCTCTCCATCAACGCCAATCGTGCATCCATCCGCTTATTCTTCTTCTCAAGCTTCCTACTCCAATCTCTGGAATTGATATTTGAGAAAAATGTTGAAAATGTTGCTGTGCTGTTGCAGTTTTTCTTATAAATTTCTAAATAAGTTCAAAACATTGTGTATCTACCATCGAAAAGGTCTACATGGGGCAAAATATTATAAGTTCTTGTATATACCCATAGTTATATATTTTCACACACACTGTCTTGAACAATTCAATTCAATTGTCTCTGCTTTCTAGAGACACTTTTCCATCCACATACAACCCATGCACAGGGATATGTCTTGTTTATATCAGCTCATGTGTGTACAAACCATTCTTTACACAGCTCTAACCTGAGAGTGTCTATGTCCAGTGCTGTACTTTGCTTTAGCTGCTCAAGGTCCCTGGACATGTGATGGGAATGGTTGTTCAAGGACTGTACACGACTCTTCTGGCCCTGTGAGGAGGTTTTGTCTTGGTTCAGGGCCAACATGTCCAAACGGGCCTGAGCGGAAGTCTTGAATTGATGAAACTAACAGAGACAGAAGAAATGTATTTTATGAGTCCTTTAGCAGCTGTTTGAAAGCAGCTTTTTCCACCATTCAACTTCCAGTCATCACTGTTTGGAATAGTTTTAAATGCATCAGTAACATTACATGTATAAGCAGTTAGACTGTTTTCCATAAACTAAATCAAAAATACTGCACATAATGACATGCTTTAATGGCTTATGATGAGGATTCAATTATAAACGAAAAACACAAAGTAAAATCAGAGGTCGAAATATATTTTGTTGCTGTCATGGAAATAATTATGTTGCTAGGGGTAGGCGATACAAGTGATAAACTTCTGCCTATACCCTTTCAGTCAATGTATTGTTTTAAGTGTAAGAATTATGCTTCCTGTGTTTTCCTGTAAAAAGATGACTGAAATAAACTTAACTAACTAACTAAAAACTTAACTAACTAAGGTCCAATAGTCTTTGTGGAAGATCGTCCATGAATTAAGGAAAGATGTTTCATACTGATCATGGCCTGTTCAACTACAAAAGCAACACATATATATGATGCACACATGCATGCACACATGCACTCAGTTATCTTGAAACTGACCTGTTCATTGAGTCGTCTCAGTTTCAAAGACATCGGGTCAGCTGCCTGCACCTTGGCAGACTGGAGCTGCAGCAGAAGCACATGAAGCAGGACTGGGGGCCAGCGCCTGGTCTTGAGGCTGCCCATGGTGCAGCTGAGCAGGAAAGTGTGGAACTGATAGCCTGGGTCTCTGTCTAGAAGAGTGGAGGTGAGAGAAATCATGCAGTAGATCAGAAAGAGGCATATCTCAAGAGGGCTGGCCTTCACACACACAAACACACAAACACACACACACAGTGCAGAAATGCACTCCCACATACTCGAGGAAAAAACACTTTCCACTTTCCACAACACCACCAGGGAGCTGAGAGGAAACAGATTGATGCAGCAGATTCTTAGTTTTTCTCTGTGTCAAATCAAATAAGCATGAAGAAAAGAAACTAAACTTTTCAATACAAGTCAATTTCCACTCTTTATTTAAATATAGCAGGATGAGGGCATGCCAGTTTATTGTTGAACAGTTGGAAGTGATGTTCTTCATCACATTGTCGTCTTCTTCCTTGTCACAAGTCCACCTAATTCTTGTTTATGTGTTTCCTACTGATATGTGTATCATAGAAATGTTAAGGGCGATGTCGTCATCTAACTGAGGGTTGAGTAGATTTGCGCCCTGAAAACAATATGGACTACAATAACAATTGGAAAAGTTTTTTTGGGTGAAGCCTGGTTTGATGAGGAGAGATGACATCCATCCCACTTTGAATGATCCGGTTCTCTTATCTGGAAATGTCTCCGATTTTATTACATCCTGAAATTCCTGACACCCAGAGTCCAGACCAGGAGTTAAAGACAGAGTCTCAATCTTTTTAGTGCCTGCCTCCAACAATCAAACATGATCAATATTGTACTTATTCCTCAGAGACTGTGTCTGCTTGCCCAACTAATTTATTTACCCTCTGCTTGCTCAAGTGGAATAGTTGGTTTTTCTTTGTAAAAGTGCCTTTGGTAATTGTGTTTGTTTTTGGAACTATATAAACTACATTAAATTGAATTGATTAGTTTCATTCGACAACTATTCATTCTGGAACTGATGCGCCTGTACCTAAATAAATCATGATGGCACATTGTTTGAAAACGTTTGACAAACACGTATGCATGAGGATTTATTTTGAAAGCTTTGTTTGCCAGTGTATTTGTGTGTAGTTGTAATGAAGTAGTTACTCTCGTGATGTGTGGGTTGACACAAATACCGCAGACAATTTCCTGCTTCCTCTGCTTCCTCTAGCAGGTTTTTGAAGCGATCCTCTTCTCTTTTCTCTTTTGACAGACCAGACCAGGAATCATAGTGATTTGTCGCCCTTCTGCTTTCTGCACCTGACCTGGTTGTGAAATAATGGCACCATTTACACTACTGACATTAAAAGTACTGAAGTGAAAAAATGGAGCTTTAGCTCAAGCTGTTTTTCACTGATTATATACAGAAAGGAAAGGAGGGAGTTTTTGATTGCACTGCTTAGTGTATTCAAACAGACACTTCATACAAGAGAAGGAGGGCCCAATTGAAAAGGCAGCGGAGATTTCGGTTTCAGTTTTTATACCAAACACCAGCCTTCTCGTTTTCCACTTCCTATGATTCGTTGTGTCAGACTGGAAATACAGTAACTGCACACTGACCGGAGGATCATCAAGTTTGTCACAAGAACAGGACAGGAAAGACAAAAACCTTTCAGACTTTAGCAGACTGGCAGCTTCTCATCGTGTGTACAGATATTTTAATAGTTTATTTTTTTCAACAGACAAAACAGCATCCCAGATATTGAAGGATAAAACAAAAAAATAAGAGTGTTTTTTTTTTTTTTTGCCACACTGTTGTGAACATGGATGAAGAGACTCCGCTGCTGAACAGAAGACGAACTTCATCCAATGCAGAGGTTTGTCAGAGTATACAAATTTTGACTTAGAATTATGTATTCACTCAGTCTGTGATTGTTGAGTTTAACATGGGGAAAACCAAACGCTCCATCTTTTTGCTTATTATTATGTTGTAATGAGGATGTATGATAAGGAACTCCTATCACAAATTTCTCCTCCACAGCTCTGTGAACCTAACTTTTTCAGACTAATTTACACCGAACTGTGAACATGTAGCAGCCTGTGAAATCTACTGACAGTGACTTACTAAAGTGGATAGCCCAATTTGGAAATGTGACCATATTTTTATTTTAAGGCTTTATATGGCATCAAAGTTTTTCCCCAAGCCATGATTAGATGTTTTAGTGAATTTCATTTATAGCATAAACAGGCTAAATAGCATGAAGATGTGAATGCATTTTTGTCACGCAATTATTTTTAACATATCTTACCAAGTCATATTTTTCTACAAAATAATTTATTTGCATAAATTTATCCTGAATATGACTCACTAAACTTGTTTGTCACATTGCGTTTTGCTGCTGATTCACTGTGCATGTTGTCGATCACCAGAGTTACATGTTTCCAATCAGGTGCACTGACTCAGTTTGGAATGCAGCAATTTTTATGTTATTATGAGATTTTAAAAATGCTATTCATACATTTAGAGATTGCGTTAATTATGCAACCTCTGTGCATCCACTTGGACCTCAGATTAAAAACTCGAAGTTGTTCCTGGCCGTGTTCTCGGCCGTCCTGGGGAACTTCAGCTTCGGTTACTCCCTGGTCTACTCGTCTCCTGTCCTGCCTCGGTTCACTGGTCCTGATGCGGAGCCCCGGCTCCGGATGGACAGTGCGCAGGCAGCCTTGTTTGGCTCCCTCTATTCTCTGGGCGCCGCAGCAGGTGGGCTGGGCGCCATGCTGCTCAACGACTGCACTGGACGGAAAATGAGCGTCATGATATCAGCTGTGCCTTCATCTGTTGGGTGAGTATCAGAACCAGGAAACGCTGCTGTGTCTTCTGTGTCTCATTCACAAATAAGTGCTGACTAATACTCACTTTAACACAATTCACTTTTTTAGTGGCAATGGGAAATACATATCATTACAGTGTGTTCATGGAATATCTGAAATTAATAAATATTATTTCTTCATAAACGTTTCAGAGAGTATTGTGGGTTTTTCATTTTAGGTTTTCCAAAAACCTAAAACCTTAATTTTTTTAAATTTAACTTTTATTTATACCGGTGAGTCTTATTGAGGCCCAGAGTCTCATTTTCAAGAGCGCCCTGTCATCATGAAAACTTCAAATCAAACGATTTGAGCATAGCACATTCAACATTTTCTTTCATTGAACATGAATTGATCTAAAATCTATCTCAACAGGATGTATTTGAATCTCAAACCTTTTGACAGATTAAAAGTATTTAAAAAAAAAAACTACAATCAGCTTTCAGTATTTTGGTCAACTGAGAAAAAAATATTTAAAAGTCAAGAATCATGTTTATTACACTTTCTAGTTCAATTTAATTTTATTCCATCAAAGCACTTTTACAGAGAAAATAACATCAATGACAAATGAGCAAACATTTATCTTTATGAAGTCAAGCGGTCAGAGACAGAGAGCCAAAGACGGATCTCAGAGATCCGGAAGGAAGGTACAGACAGAAAGCACAGCCTACAGGACAGAGACAGAATGTTCGTGACATTTACTGGAAACATGTGAATGTATGGAAAAGACAAAATCAGAGATCATTACCATAAAGAAGGTCTCTCAGCAATTTATGCTAAGAGCAACTTAACCACACTGGCCAGTCCTAACTGTAGGCTGACTCAAATAAAAAACGAAAAGTGGAACAAGTTTGAAGACTGAACTATCACAGATGCCACAGCTTCCACAAGAGATGAAAACTGGGAATTCTGTTCCACATTTTACATTTAGAACTCACAATAAGTGGGTTTCTGACAACAGAGTGTTATAATGGTATAATATTACATTGGTGGAACCCAGTTAAAGGCTTAATATGTTGCAAAAAAAAAAAAAATTAATGATGATGACAATATGGTCCAGTTTCGACTCTAGCAGGATGTAAAATCTAAGTAAAATATGTTCTTCCTCATACAAGAAATGAATGGAAACTGATTAAGCAGACATTTTTACTGGTTTTTGTATCATCGCTGATCAGCAACATCATAGCAACATTGTAAATATTTTTACGTGGGCATGTGGATTTTTTTCTTTTTTTTTGTCAGAAAAAAATACATTGATCTGATTACTTTCAAATTATTTATTGTATGTGTGTGTGTGTGTGTATGTGTGTGTGTGTGTGTGTGTGTGTGTGTGTGTGTGTGTGTGTGTGTGTGTGTGTGTGTGTGTGTGTGTGTGTGTGTGTGTGTGTGTGTGTGTGTCAGGTACATGCTGATGGGAGGAGCAGTGGATTTATGGATGCTCCATGTCGGTCGGTTCCTTACCGGTGTTGCTGGAGGAATGACTGCAGCATCCATTCCTGTAGGTCACCACTGATTCAGATGTCTCAACCCTGTTTACCTGTAATAGGATGGGTGAACGTCAGACGTAACTCTTGTTTTTGAAAAAAAAACGAAACTGTGAAGATGAAAGATATTAGACAGATGGCTGATCTGGCAAAAAATATATTGAAAAAACATAGAATGATTTTCTCATAAGCTCACATGGGGTTTATCATGAAGTGACCTGAGGAAAACATATTGTAAGCTGCAGATCTTGCATCAGGGTAATAATCCAAACCTGAATGAATGACTTGAACTGTTCCACTGCCCGCTGGAGGATCTCTGGATGACGCCAAAAGTCAAAAACCATCTGCAAGAAGCAGAGACACCAACCTTTCATTTCCAAAAAAAGAGACCCTCTTCAACTGGGCTGCTCCTCGACACCTTTAGAGATCATGAACAAAAGGGGCGTTGAAGCCCTCCTCCTGCACCATCTCTGTTAAATGTGTCATCTGAGGAGCACTTTTTCTGCCCTTCATTATGCAGGTCTACATCGCTGAGATTTCCCATGCAGGGGTGAGAGGAGCTCTTGGCTCCTGCCCACAGATCACGGCTGTGGTTGGCTCCCTCGCACTTTACGCTCTTGGTAGGAACTCACTAACACTGATTCAAAAATGGCTGAACTAAATGATATGACGAGTTTGCACACATTTCATTGCGAGACAGATTAAAGAGCTGAATAGATTAATATATGATATACTGTATACTCAAAACACAAGATGAGTATTTACCATTTATGAGGCAAGCGAGCATGAGTTTTCCCATTTCTTTCTGTTTTATTCATGTAATATGATGAATATACTGTTATGTTGTGTCAAGTTTTTTCCTTTCTTTAGTTCAACTTCTGCTTCTCCCAAAGAGGTCTGGGTTACTGATTGTAAGAATAAGAATAAGAATAAGAATAAGAATAAGAATAAGAATAAGAATAAGAATAAGAATAAGAATAAGAATAAGAATAAGAATAAATGAATAACAAGTCCAATAGATTCATACTTATTTCATAATAGTGTTTGTTGGATTTTTGAAATGATAGTATATGGTACTTAATAGTATGTTGAAAATGTTTTTCCAATTCCAGTGAGAAACCTATTTGGAAATTTTAGAGAGTTTCTGAGTCTCTGTAATTTGAGTTAATTTAAATTTTTTCAACTGATTTTAGAACTTATAAGAGGAACATATATTCATGGATTTATATGGTCTTGCTATTTTGGGATTCAGTTTATAAGTGCTTCAGTGAGCGTCCTTCAAAGGGCTGAGAAAACACAGGTGTACTCTGTCCTGTGCTTTCACTGCAGTGCCTCTTATCATGTCTGTGACATCCGTTCATTGTCTGGATTTTTTTCTGCTCTCTTGCTCAACATTTTTCCTCTTTCACAGCTTTGGTGGTACCGTGGCGGTGGCTGGCAGTTGCCGGTGGAATTATCCCTCTTCTGATGGTTGTGCTGTTGTTGTTCATGCCCTGCTCCCCCAGAAGGCTCCTCTCTCTGGGCCAGCAGAAGCAGGCTGAGCAGGCCCTCCGCTGGCTCAGGGGAAGTAGCTTCGACATACACAGCGAGCTCAATGCAATACAGGTACAAGACAAGCAGCTTATTCATAGTCATTCTTCTGCAGTAACGAATAATTCAGAGGTCACTGGTGTAACTCACTTCATGTCCACTCTGTTTTTTTCCAATTGCAGTACAGCATCGACACACAGACGAGAATCACCTGGTCCCAGCTGCGTACACCTAAGTACTACAAGCCAATCCTCATCTCTGTCGGGATGCGATTTTTGCAGCAAATGACAGGAATAACGCCTATTTTAAGTTTCCTGGAGTCTATCTTTGATGAGAGTAATGGCCCTTTGCCGGCAAGGTACAGCAATATATCTGATTTGTCAAAGATTTTTTGTTTTTCTAGAGGTTGTTTCGTTTTTGAGACAAAGTTTATGCGTATTTATCCCAGTTGTAGGACTGGCAGCTTTAGAATCAGTAATTTCACCTTGTTCTTCATGTCAAAATCTGTAAGACCTGCTTACATGAAATCCCAACCCATTAATGTTCTTTCTCTCTCAGCGCTAATGCTGCCATTGTTGGTGGAGTCCGCCTCCTGTCTGTGACTCTGGCTGCCTGTTTGATGGACAAAGCAGGACGCAAAGTCCTGCTGTACATATCCAGCATGCTGATGTTCCTGTCCACTCTGACTATGACCCTGGTGTTTCACAACCCAGCTTGTCCACCAGGCCCCGCCCCTCCAAACGCCACTACTTTGGACTCCGGCCTTCAAAGTGACATTGGAAACACTTTAGTTGGCAGCCATCAAGCAGCAGCAGGCCTCATTCCTCTAATCAGCACTATGGTTTTCATATTTGGTGAGTTTTAAAATCATCTAATTGAAAAACTATGTCTTTGCCCATGTTTCTAGCTGTAGCGGTGATGTGGCTCTATAACGAAACATTAGCTGAACAGTACATTCCTTTTGTTCACAAATTAACTTTTAACTGAGTACTATCAGAATTGTGCATAGACTTATGGGTTTTAGTATCAATCGATGTGAAAAAAATTAAATCTCAACATTGAGTTTAATGTCCTTCCGCCATTTTCACCGGACGTGTGTAATACACACAGTCGCCATACCAGGAGGACTGGCGCTGTAGCACAGACTACTGTCAGTACAGCGCCGTAGCTCTTCACAGAAAAAAAGAAAAGAAAAAGAAAATCTTAGGGAGGCGGCTTTTATGAGTTTTCTTCAAAGATGTATCCGGTCAATAAAGGAGATGGGCTTTTAATGGAATACAGGTCATTATTAGAGGATTTACGGTATGTAGTACAATAGAAGTGAACGTAAAACTCCCAACCTGATGTGCTGCGCCCTCATAAAACATCTCGCAACATTTTCTACTTGTATCATGATATCATCCAGTTTAATTCGGGTGTTTCACCCTGTTGGTTGTCTCCTAGGATACGCCATGGGATGGGGCCCAATCACGTGGTTGCTAATGTCAGAGGTGTTGCCACTGGCTGCCAGGGGTGTGGCTTCAGGTCTGTGTGTCACCGTCAGCTGGCTGACGGCCTTTACGATCACATACTTCTTCAATCACTTTATGCACGGGTACCTGTACGTGTTCTACCTGTGCTTCACCGTGGTGTGTGTCGTCTGCCTGCTGTTCAACGCTCTGTGCGTCCCAGAGACTCGCGGCCGCTCACTGGAGGAGATCGAGGACTTTTTCAGGACAGGACAGTTCACGATCAACCAGGATGAACCCAGAGCAGAGTCCACCTGAAGTCAAGCAGTGATGGGAAAAAAACAAACTGCAGATTGTAATGAAGCCCGCTATAAGATAACTAAAACACAGATGGCCATAATAATTAAATAAATAAATAAATAAATAAAACAAAGAGAAAGGTCTCTTTGGGACTTCACTTCATCAGAGCCAATCAAATTGCTTTGCAGATGACTGACAATGTTCGACAGTGCTTCTGTATCGTTCACACGCGCTCCAATTGTTTAAAATGAGTCTGTAATGACATTTCTCTCTCCATGAGGCCTCCGACACAAAATTGATGCACCCTATTTTGATTTAACCTTTTATTGGTGAACATCTTCACAAACGGTGCACGTTATCCAAAAACTTCCTTTTTGGACTTGGGCCGCAGGCAGGCTGCAATCATTGTGGTTGTATCCAAATGTGGCCACACCTGCCCACCACCCAAGTGGTACTCCAGACACCATACCTCCTTCCAACCAACTGCACATTTTCCTGGACTGGCAATGGGACCCGCACATCTCAGTGACTGGAGCACCATGGTCACTCTCTGCATATGCTTAGCCCACGTGTCACGATGAATGATCACGACATCAAGGTAGGTGGCAGCACATGCAGCGTGATGCCGCAACGCCCAGTACATGAGACGTTGGAAGGTGGCGGATGCACCACACAACTCAAAAGGAAGCATGACAAATTGGCACAGACCGCATGGAGTTCTCTCTGTACTCTTGAGATAAGGGAATCTGCTAGTAGCCCTTGGCAAAATCCAGTGTCGTGAACAAAACGAGTTGTGCCTAGTCGATCCAGGAGCTCACCAACCCAGGGCATTGGGTCAACATCAAAACCTGACACTTCATTCACCATGCGGTAGTCCACACAGAACTGTACAGACCTATCCTTCCTAGGAACAAGAACAAGGGGCAACACCAGGCACTGTTAGACTCTTCGATTCTTCCTGAACTACTTGTCTTTTGTGTTCAGGCCACCTATAGGGCCTAACACACTATCACCCCTGGGGGAGGACGTACTGAACTTCATTGTTACTTGGGCTTGGACCTTCCTCCCAGCTTTCTTTAACAAGGTTCATCACCCCACGTGGTCTCATACCAAACAGCAGTTCAAAGGGACAAAATCCCATTGAGGCCTAAGGAACCTCCCCTTTATCCCAATTACATTCATCCTCATAAATGAACTTTCGGATCATAGACTTTAAATCCTTATTCAGCCTCTCCACCAGATCGTTGGTCTGTGGATGGTCCACAGTGGTCCAGATGGACCTAAAGCCCTGTAACCCATACAGTTCCTTAAGTGTGCGAGACATGAATGAGGTGCCCTGGTCAGTGAGGATCTCTTTTGGGATCCCTACTCGGGAGATGACTTGAAACAGCCTCTGCACAACCTCTTGGCAGAGATGGTGCACAGGGGCACTGCTTCTGGGTATGGGGATGGCTAGTAGCTACGTCATCGAAGCTGAATACGTCACTTCCGTGTCCAAAGGTGCGATGGTGCAGTGCTGTGTCCCGTTGTAACAACAGGAACGATGTCAACAAAACCATATCCTACTACTGCTTTCCTCTGATATTACATCATTATATTATTTTTACTGATATTACAAATAACGAGGCGGACTCACGTTATATAGATCAGATTTTTATTGTTTCATTTAATGATGTCTCAGAGCCAGACAGCAGCGGCACCGCCGCCAGGGCTCCTCCCCACAGCGGGACGGTCCCACCGAGACACACACACCCAGCACCGGACCCGGTCCTGAGCAGGACCCCGGACCGAGCAGGACACAGGACGGAGCGGACCGGGACTCAGTCCACGAGGGCGGCGCGTGCCCCCCGCTGCCGGTGCTGCTTAAATTAATTAAAGACAATTTATAGAAGTCTAAATAAAATTTTTGGCTAAACGTCCTCTGTCTGTATTTAATCTCCCTTTAGCTAATATTTTCTAGGCTGCTGGCATCACATCACTGATTAAATAAATAATTTGCTAAACTTTAGTTTATTTACATGTCAGTCGCGGTTCTTCAGGTCCTGCTGGTTCCCACATCAGCTCCTCTCATGGTGCCGGCGCATCAACAGTAACTCTATCGGCCAGAACAATATTGTGTAAAACAGCACAGGACAAAATAAAGTCCCACATCTTTTCAGGGCTGAACAGCAGCGTTTCCCCCGCTGGATCTGAAGCTGCTCTGCAGCAGCTGTGTGTCTTCTCTCACTGTTAAAACTGCCTCCTCTCCGTGGCAGGATGGACCAGCGGAGTTATCCAAAGTTAATAATCCTTTATTAATCCCACAAGGGGGATATTATTAGATATTCTGTAAGGGCTTTATTCTTATTATTATTATTGTTATTATTTTACTTTTTAACCTGTACTGAATGTGTGCTGCTTCTGCTTTATGGCGTGTTTGAGGTTTGGTTTAAAATTATTTTCCTGGATGAATAAACTGTAAGTTGTCCACAAACCGCAGACAGACAGTACCCGATTCTAACATAGATCATTAATTAATAGTTAAGTTACACAGCATGATGCGACGGCTGACACCCTCGTGTTAATGCTAGCTAGCCCCTTAATCACTCACCTCAACCTCGTAAATGTTGTTTTTCATTGAAGCCTGTACTTTCCATTTCAGACTTCCACCTGTCACCACAGAAGCAATTACAACTCGGTTTGAGTTGTAAGGATTTAAACCCCTCTTCACTGACTTTGGAAAGTCAGCAAAATTCACTGTTACCATGAAAAAAGTGACCGGTTCTTTGGCAACAGCCATTGTGTTTACATTGCGCGCTAGAAGCCTTGGACCCGGAAGTGACTTGTGACGTCACACTAGCCATTCCCATAGCATTGCATAGTCCACCAGAACCAATACAAAGCACACCGGGGAAATGGCCCGATGAGGTCTGTGCCAATGCGCTCAAATGCCACCTCCACTATTGGTAATGAGCCAAAGGCACTTTTGAGATGGCCGGCTGGTTAACCAGCTGTCACTTAGGACAGGACGCGCACCAGCGGCACACATCCTCACAAATGCCCGGCTAATAAATTTGGGCCATGATTTGCTCCAGGCGGAAGCCAAGCTGACCGATGAACAAAAATACCAATTTTGACTTGGCATGTTGCGCCTGTTGAAATTACCACTGTGTGGCCCGTGCGACCCATCGCCACCCTGTCCTCCGCCGCAAAAAATAGAGCCCAGACTCTCAGTCTTTCACACTTCTCTACTGCTTACATCCAACAATCAAAAATTATCAATATTGTACTTATTCTGTAGAGACTGTGTCTGTTTGCCCAACTAATTTAACCTCTGCTTACTGAAGTGGAGTAGCTTTTTTTTTTTTTTTTTTTTTGGGAAAGTGCCTTGAGGCAATTGTATTTGATTTTTATTTATTTTAAAATGAATGAATTAAAATTTTAAAATGAAACTGAATTGATTTGTTTTATTCAACAACTATTCAAGCTGCAATCAATGCACCTGTAGCAAAAAAAAAAGAAAAAAGTTTGGTCACATTAATTCATTGAAAACTTTTGCTAAATGAATAAGGATTTTTTTAAAGCTTTGTTTGCTAGTGTTTTTTGTGCGTAACTGTAATGAAGGAGTTAATCCCATGATGTGTGGGTTGACGGAAATACATCTGGCAACCTCTGCTTTCTCTGTTTCGCCCAGCAGGTTTTTGAGGTGATCCTCTCTTCTCCTTTCTGTTTTGATTGACCAAACTGGGAATCATAGAGATTTGTCATGCTTCTGCTTTCTGCACATGACCTGGTTGTGAAATAATGGAACTATTTACACTGGTGACATTAAAAGTAGTGAAGTCATCTGAACAATGAAGCTCCAGCTCAATCTGTTTTCACTGATGATGTACAGTACATTGAAAAAAAAAAAAACTTGATATATTTAAAGGATGGTTTAAAAGTGTGTGTGTGTGTGTGTGGGGGGGGGGGGGGGGGGGGGGGGGTTGCCGGTGCCATAGCAGTCCTGGCCTATGACTTCTGCCAGTGTGGATGGCCACAATGCCATGTCCAAGCAATAAAAGTGGGAGTATGTGTGTGTTTGTGTGTATGTGTACATTTGTGTGTGTATGTGTGTGTGTTCTGGTGAAAAAGTGGCTATGCTTTTGTATTTTATTATACACTGATTTTTGTCAGAAATGATGTAAAGAACTTTGTGTTGTATTTTCATTATGACTAGTGCTTTAGAAATAAAGTTTGATGCATAAAAGAAATAAGTGAGTTTTTGATTGCACTGTGCATTGCTGTTCAAACAGAAAGTTCACAGGAAAGGAGGGTCCAATTGGAAGTGCAGCAGAGATTTCAGTTTCAGTTTTGAGCAGTTTTAGCAGGCTAACAACTTCTCATCGAGTTTCCTGATTTCTTTTTATTATTTTTTGGGATATTTTAATATTTTCTTCTTTGAGCAGAATAAAAAACATCCCAGGCCTTGAAGGATAAAACAAATAAATAAGACTGCTTTTTTTTTTTTTTTTTTGCCACACTGCTGTGAACATGGATGAAGAGACTCCACTGCTGAACAAAAGACAATCGTCATCCAGCGCAGAGGTTTGTCAGTTTCCAAATTTGGACTTATAATAATGTATTCATTCAGTCTGTGATGGCTGGATTTCAAATGGGAAAAACCAAACGCTGCATGTTTTACTTATTATGTTGTAATGAGGATGTATAAAAAAGAACTATTACAGCAGATTTCTCTTCCAGAGCTCTGTCAGCTTTACTCTCGTCAGGCTGACTTACACCTATCTGTGAACATGTAGCAGCCTGTGAGGTACGGCAGAAAAAATGACTGCTTGGATGATGAAGAATAGATCCCTATGTTCAATGATTAAAACTAAATTCCTATTACCAGTCTGAACATGCAAAGAAATACAACGTGTCAGGGCCTGAAACCATGTGAGAAACTGTTTGTTGTCAAGAAATAAACTATTACGAAGCACAATTGAGTTCAGTGCAAGGCACAGTCATTCACAGGAGTCATAGTTTTTAAAATGACCCTTTTAGAAAATCAAGTATCCAGTACCCTGTGTGGTTTCTTTTTATTGTCATCTCCAAATTTGTCACTGAAATTCCCCTATTTCTGCAGAGAGACTAAGGGCCAATCCCAATTCTACCCCTTACCCCTACCCCTTACCCCTACCCCTATGATATGCGCGTTCACGAGGCTTAAGGGCTATCCCAATTCTCCTTTTTGAATAGGGGTAGGGGTAAGGGGAAGGGCTATTTCACCCCTTTCAGAGAAGTCTGCATCGATGCTCCCTATTCTCTATAGGGGTAGGCGGAGTTTCACATTGGCCAGAAAAAAACAACATGGCGCCCACCACGGAGTCGCACAAATGTAAGATTGCTTTCTGTATACTATTTAAAAAGCTATAAAAAGTGTATTTGCTTCACTGAATTTATAGATAAACTAGCGTGACAGTGTCCCAGCCATGGATTAACGTTTTAGCGCTGCGCAGCACCGTTTCCAATCGTGAATTTGTAACTTATGAAGAGCACTAATCACTGAATTGACGTCATCCTTTATCATGTTTTTAACGTAATATGTTAGACACAGGGACCCCCGATGAAACCCGACTGCTGATTCAGTTTAGAGCCGGGTTCCTCAATTAGCGGACCGCGGTCCACGACCGGACCGCGGCACACCTCGCTGCTGCCCCAGGGCAAATGTATGGAAAAAAAAAAGAAAAAAAATCTTTCTTTAAACGCTCCATGTTCCGTGTGAGCACCGTTCTGCACCGCGCCGCTCTGTGCGTGTCCAGCGCACTCCGTCCGCACTGCTCGCCAGTCCTCGGTATCGCCCCCCCCCCCCCCCCCCCCCCCCCCCCCCCCCCTCTCCCACAGGGCGCTGAAGTCCGGACCCATGCTTGTATATAAAAAGCAAGTGTGGACCTTCAAGATTTGTATTTCAGGACCCCTGGTTTAGAGGTTAAAAAGGAAGAAAAGTTTTTGAAATCAAAATACAGCGCCAAAACACATTGGGAGTAAATTATATTATTCGTCTAAGCTATAATATGTCAGTAATAAAACGTGTTTATATAAATATATCTGTATTACTTTAGGAAATTCATAAAAGAAAATGGCTTGGAAGGGGAAGTTACAGCCCAGCAAGCTTCAAAAAAGTGGGAGAACCTCAAAAAGAAATATAAGGTAAATAATAATACCATTTTTAAAAAAATAAAAGTAATTTCTAATGTAATTTCTATCATTTCTAATATCCATAATTTTTTGTTGTAATAGGAGTGCGGCGGGGCTTAAAGGGCCAAGGGGTATCCCAATTCATAGTGCTGCAAAGATAGCCCTAGCCCTCAGCCCTATTCTAAAAGGGGTAGGAGAGTGATAGGGGTAGGGCTAAGGGCTGAGGGGTAGGGGTAAGGGGTAGAATTGGGATTGGCCCTAAGGGCCAATCCCAATTCTACCCCTTACCCCTACCCCTTACCCCTACCCCTATGATATGCGCGTTCACGAGGCATAAGGGCTATCCCAATTCTCCTTTTTGAATAGGGGTAGGGGAAAGGGGAAGGGCTATTTCACCCCTTTCAGCGAAGTCTGCATCGATGCTCCCTATTCTCTATAGGGGTAGGCGGAGTTTCACATTGGCCAGAAAAAAACAACATGGCGCCCACCACGGAGTCGCACAAATGTAAGATTGCTTTCTGTATACTATTTAAAAAGCTATAAAAAGTGTATTTGCTTCACTGAATTTATAGATAAACTAGCGTGACAGTGTCCCAGTCATGGATTAACGTTTTAGCGCTGCGCAGCACCGTTTCCAATCGTGAATTTGTAACTTATGAAGAGCACTAATCACTGAATTAACGTCATCCTTTATCATGTTTTTAACGTAATATGTTAGACACAGGGACCCCCGATGAAACCCGACTGCTGATTCAGTTTAGAGCCGGGTTCCTCAATTAGCGGACCGCGGTCCACGACCGGACCGCGGCACACCTCGCTGCGGCCCCAGGGCAAATGTATGGGGGAAAAAAAAAAGAAAAAAAAATCTTTCTTTAAACGCTCCATGTTCCGTGTGAGCACCGTTCTGCACCGCGCCGCTCTGCGCGTGGTGTAATCCAGCCTCTCCCACAGGGCGCTGAAGTCCGGACCCATGCTTGTATATAAAAGCAAATGTGGACCTTCAAGATTTGTATTTGAGGACCCCTGGTTTAGAGGTTAAAAAGGAAGAAAAGTTTTTGAAATCAAAATCCAGCGCCAAAACACATTGGGAGTAAATTATATTATTCGTCTAAGCTATAATATGTCAGTAATAAAACGTGTTTATATAAATATATCTGTATTACTTTAGGAAATTCATAAAAGAAAATAGCTTGGAAGGGGAAGTTACAGCCCAGCAAGCTTCAAAAAAGTGGGAGAACCTCAAAAAGAAATATAAGGTAAATAATAATACCATTTTTAAAAAAATAAAAGTAATTTCTAATGTAATTTCTATCATTTCTAATATCCATAATTTTTTGTTGTAATAGGAGTGCAGCGGGGCTTAAAGGGCCAAGGGGTATCCCAATTCATAGTGCTGCAAAGATAGCCCTAGCCCTCAGCCCTATTCTAAAAGGGGTAGGAGAGTGATAGGGGTAGGGCTAAGGGCTAAGGGGTAGGGGTAAGGGGTAGAATTGGGATTGGCCCTAACTGTCAGCAAAAGAGCTGACTCTCAAGTTTGTCATTTGTTGGGATGTCCTTTGCAGAGCAGAAGTTTATGGCAAATACATAACATCTACTGACAGTAAAAAAAAGTATTGAATGGGCAATCTGTGATCTCTCATCTGACACAGCACATCATTCTGTGCAGTTTGGTTAAATTAACTGAGCTGTAAACTGCTGATTACTAAAAGTGGATAGCCCACTTTGGAAATGTGAGCATGAAATGTAATTATAATTTAAAATAAGATTGCACATAACGAAACTGCTGTTTCAATTTATTTTTATTTCATGGAAGACAAGGCTTTATATGGCATCAAAGTTTCTCCCCAAGGTGTTTATGTTGTGAATTTCATTCATAGTTTAAACAGTCTGTAAAAAGCATGAACACTTGACTGGATCTTTGTCATGCAATTTTTTTAACACATCTTACTGAGTCGTACTTTTCAACGATATCATTAATTTACATGTAATTTTGAGTGAATATGACTCACTAAACTTGTTGGCCACATTGCTTTTTGCAGCTGCTTCACTGTGCATGTTGGTGATCACCAGAGTTGCTTTTTTTTCAAGCAGGTGCATTGAGTCAGTTTCAAATATAGTATTTTTTATAATATTATGAGATTTAAAAAATACTATTCGTACATTTAGAGATTGTGTCAATTATGCACATACAAAATAAAAATATATACGTTTTAAGCAACAGACAGGAATGTGAAAGATCCAAACTACGGTTGCTTGCCTGATGAAGGATTGACTCTATAAAGTGACTGTGAACATCACTAATTTCTCTGAGAAATTATCACTGAATCAAAAACCATCCATATGTTTTGGTCACTCTGTAGGTGGATCATGCAGAGTTTAACCTCTGTGCGTCCACTCTGACCTCAGATTAAAAACTCCAGGTTGTTCCTGGCCGTTTTCTCGGCCGTCCTGGGGAACTTCAGCTTCGGTTACTCCCTGGTCTACTCGTCTCCTGTCCTGCCTCGGTTCACTGGTCCTGATGCGGAGCCCCGCCTCCGGATGGACAACGTGCAGGCAGCCTGGTTTGGCTCTCTCTATTCTCTGGGCGCGGCAGCAGGTGGGCTGGGCGCCATGCTGCTCAATGACTGCACTGGAAGGAAACTGAGCATCATGATATCAGCTGTGCCTTCAGTTTTTGGGTGAGTATAAGAACCAGGGAATTCTGTTGTGTCTCATTCATAAATAAGTGTTGACTAAAACTCACTTTAAGTCAATTCAACGTTTTAGTGGTAATGGGAAATAACTATTATTACAGTATGTTAATGGTATATCTGAAATTGATAAATGTAATTTCATCATTACAGTCTTGGAGAATAAGGTGGGTTTTTTTAGGTTTTCTAAAATCTTTTTCATTGAAAAGCATAAAAACATGAAAACATAACATCAAATGATCATATCTGAGCACAGCATAATCAACGTTTCCTTTCATTGAACCACTGCTGCAACAACACATGGCAACTGGTTCTGCTTCACACATTTAGAAACTTCTTAACTTAAGTGGACCAGTTTCTCATCAGAAAACAATCACAGAATTTGAACATCCAACATTGAGATGCTCAAGGGAAGGCCAGGCCCATTTTCTCTTTCAGTGTTGAACAGTCCAAAACATATTGGTAACATTTTTTAGCTTCAAATAGAGAATCTAATCCTCATAATTTGGCTGTACTGCACAGGGATGAAAAAAACAATGTCTCAATGACAATAAAATGAGTTTTTTCTTCTGTTTCTTTTGTTGGACCAATCGCTAACGCTAACCCTTATTCTGCGATTAATCCCAATTTTAAAAAATCAGTTGTTGACAGCCCTCCATTAATTAATCGCGATTAAAGCTGGCAGGACTAATGTTTTCATCGCAGCTCTCTTTCTCCTCAAGAGTTCCCCAACATAGATGAGATGCAGCCCATTTCAAGTTTCAGTGGGATACAAAGACACACCGTCCCCGGCTTACCTCCAGAAAGCACAAACACATAACCAGCTGGACTCCCTCCAGCGCGCCATTGGCACAATCCTCCTCTGGACTTCCGTCTGTCCCAAAAGTCACACACATACAGGCTCGTCAGTCTCACGTCTGCCTGCCGTCTCTGTAGATCCTCGCTCCTCCTGGAGCAGCTGCATTTTAAAACCCAGGCCAATGCTGGGAGAGAGGGAGAGAGCTAATCAATACTGGTCGGCATGTTGAAATAGTCAAAACATTATGTACACGTTCTGCTGTCAGTCGTTTGGTTCTGTCAGAAACTATGGTCCCCAGGACCAGAACAAAAGCCATGACCAATATTGCTTGATGATTGTTGCTGTTGCTGGTGTGTTGTGTCGTTGGCCCTTCTGGGCCACCGTACAGATGTTCGCCTTTACCTCTCTCCAGCAGCTTCCTTGAGGTCTGCTTATAACCTCTCCTCCACAGCTGAGCTCAACCACTCTCCACCACCACAGTGGTAATTAAAAAAAAAAAAAAAACATTGTCAGGATTCAGTCCTTTTCCCTTTCAGTGTTTTGTCGGCCTCTTGTGTCTGACTGTGGACTGAAGACTTCAATAAATGTCTGAAAAGGCCATCTTATCTTCCGTGTGAATCTGCATTTGGTCCACCTCACACGATGATGACAATATGGGCCAGTTTTGACCCTGGCAGTATGTGAAAGCTGAATAAAGTATATTCTTCCTCATACAAGAGATGAATGGAAACTGATGAAACAGACATTTATTTTTACTAGTATTTATACTGACACTTTAATCATCAATAATCATCGCTAATAAGAAACATCATACATGTCAATGTGGACATGTGGATTTTTTTCTCTTTCTTTTTTTGCCCAAAAAAAAGCAATGATCTGATTGCTTTTAAAGTGTGTGTGTGTGTGTGTGTGTGTGTGTGTGTGTGTGTGTGTGTGTGTGTGTGTGTGTGTCAGGTACCTGCTGATGGGAGGAGCAGTGGATTTATGGATGCTCCACGTCGGTCGGTTCCTCACTGGTGTTGCTGGAGGAATGACTGCAGCATCCAATCCTGTAGGTCACCACTGATTCAGTGTCTCAACCCTGTTTACCTGTATGGGATGGGTGACTGTCAGATGCAACTCTTCTTTTTGAAAAACAACTCTGATTTATTTATTTTTCCTGTGGCCTGAGAAAAACATATTGTAAGCTGTAGATCTTGCATCAGGGTAATAATCCAAACCTGAATGAATGACTTGAACTATTTTCTCATATTGTTGCCGTTTCTTGTGATGTTTTTTTTTTTTTTAAGCTGCCAGTAAAACCTTGACAGACCAGTCGTCTTGGAAGTTTTTTCATTTACATTTCCAAAATACAGTCCAGTGAAGGTCTTTGGTAGTTCGTATCCTAGTATCTTTCTCATCTCTTTCCACACATAATCCCAGTATTTTGGAATTTCTGTACAATACCAAAAATGTGTGCAACCCGCATCCTGCTGCCACATCTTCTCCAGGAGAGTTGTTGTACAACTTCACAAAGCGGATTACAAAACCTCCTTCTGCGCCTTCGGGTACTCAGAAAATGTGCATGTTGTTTCTTCATGATCCCCCCCTCCCCCCGCCCCCAGTTCAGTTAAATTTTCTTTTAGATGTCTTTGTGCTTTTAGTGCTGTCAGTAGGCCTTCTTTAGCTCCAATGTTCCACTCCTCTAGTTCTTCACCGCCTGTTTGCTCTGTTTACATTTCCCGTTGCTCCTTACTGTTGGCTGACAATTTGTTTTTCATTTCCTCTTTGAAAGAGTTGAATTATTGTCTGAAGTCGGCTTTGAATTCCTCCTAAAAGCTTCTTTTTCATCTCTTGTTTGAGCTCTTGTATCTCCTTTGTTAGTCTCTCATGTAGTGACATTTGCTAGCTTAAAGCATTTCTCCGTCAGCCGAGTTCTCTTCCATTACGAGTTTCTGTGTCTATCATTTGCGTTGTTTGTTGCCCTCACTCATCACTCAGTTTGACTTGATTTGAATTCAGTTTCTTCCTGTTTGTGAGGTTAAAGCTGCTATCTCCTTCTTCACTCACTGGGAGTAAATAAAACTCTGAAGTTTTAAGATATCAAATGGTTGATCTGGCAAAAAAAAATTATTGAAAAACAGAACAATTTTCCTAACTCTGACATTAGGGTTGTATATAAAGTGAGTTGAGTTTGGCCGTCTCTGTCAAATCTGAATCTGAAGAGCACGTTTTCTGCCCTCTCTTGAAAATACAATTTATCTGATATGTTTTTTTTTACTGGATCCTGCCTCATTTGTGATTTTTGAGTCAACTATTTTTTAAGTATTTAAAGATAATAAACATTTCATACATGTGTTCTCACAACTATACGTATGTCTTCTGTGTTCATTATGCAGGTCTACATCGCTGAGATTTCCCATGAAGGGGTGAGAGGAGCTTTTGGTTCCTTCCCACAGATCACGACTGTGATTGGTTCTCTGGCACTTTACGCTCTTGGTAGGAACTCACTAACACTGATTCATGAATCCCTGAACTAAAAGATATGACTACTTTGCACACATTTAATTGTGAGATATAACCCACTTCTGGGTATGTGCACGTCACTTTCTAGGTTCTTAGGAGCCAAGAAAAAAAGCAATAACCACTGGAGTAAATTAAATCATTAGAATTTAATAATGATCATGAATGAATTGATAGCATTTATTAACCCTTCTGGAGTTGGGCTACATGAGACAGATTAAAAAGCTGAATAGAATAGAATAGATATCAATATATTATTATATTTTATATATTATATTAACCTTCTTTTATCAATATATAGCCCCACAGCTCAGCTGCCATGTGTTGGAGTTCACCCAAGTGAACGAGAGGATCACATCCCTGCACCTTCAAGTCGAGGACAGGTGTCTCTGTGTTGTTTCAGCTTACGGGCCGAACAGCAGGGCAGACTACCTGGTCCTCTTGGGGTGCTCACACTGCTCTGACTGCGGACTCCATTGTTCTAATAGGGGACTTCAACACTCAAGTGGGCAGCAAGTGAAACCTGGGGGGAGGAGATTGTGATGCACGGCATCCCCGATCTCAACCCGAGCAGTGTTCTGTTAGTGGACTTCTGTGCTCGTCACAGGTTGAGCCATAACAACACCATGTTCGAGCACAGAGGTGCTTCCTCTGAGGTGTTCCTCAGGTCTGGGAAAAACTGTCTCTCGTTTCAGGCTCCATGGCTCCCTCTCCTCGTGTTGATTGCTGTTCCCCACCCTGATGCTGGTCGCCTGTGCCTAGTTGTGCTCTGGGCTTTTAAGGGCCCGTCTATCTGTCTTTTTTTCAGTTCCTCTTGTCTTAGCCTGTCTCCTGTGTGTCAGGAGTTTTGTGTCCTCTGTGCTCCCTGGGTAAGGAGTTGTTTTTATGTGAGAGCTGCAGCAGGAAGTCCAGGCTCTTCTTTTGTGCGCAGCCTTCTGCGCTCCTGAGTGGGAGTTCAGTGCACGGGGTGAGCTGCATCCGTGTCTTGTGTGCATCCTTTATACTAATATGTGTGGGAGCTTCCCTATCTTGAGTCTGTTTTGGACTCCCCCTTAGTGTTTTTTGGACTTTCTCTGGTTTTGGACCTGTTGCCTTTGTTTATGGACAATGAATATCTGTGTTGTTCTGAACTCCAGAACTGCTTGGCTTTTTGGTGATCCTCCCTACACCTTCCTCTCTCAACTTTGACAATTCCAGGGTACTGGAAGGAGAGAGGAGGATTTGACTGATAGTCGAACCTCGAATCAAGGAGGAACAATGCCGTTTTTGTCCAGGGTGTGAAACACTGGACCTGCTATATATTCTCCATAGAGTCCTCCATGGTTTGTGCACTTTGCCCAATCAGTCCACGTGTGTACTGTTTATTTGGAGAAGGCATTTGACCATGTCCCTCCTGGTACCTTGGGGTGGGGTACTTCATGGTATGGAGTCAGGGACAGCTTGTTAAAGGCCATCCAGTCTCTATATGAACAAATAAGGAGTCTGCTTCGCTTTGCTGGCAGCAAGTCGGACCTGTTCCTGTTGCATGTTGGACTCCTGCAGGGCTGCCCTTTTATCACCTGTTCTGTTCATAATGTACAGAATTTCTAGGTGCAGCCAGGGGCCAGAGGGGGTACAGTTCAGGAACCACAGGATTTCATCTCTGCTTTTTGCAAACGATGTTTTCCTGTTGGCTTCATCGAGCCTGGACCTACAACATGCATTGGGGTGGTTTGCAGCCGAGTGTGAAGCAATGGGGATGGGGATCAGAACGTCTAACTCCAAGGCCATGGTCCTCAAGCGGAAGAAGGTGGTGTGCCCTCTTCAGGAGGTGGCACGGGTATCTGTGTAGGATGCCCCTTGGACACCTCCCTGGGAAGGTGTTCCTGGCATGTCCTGATTGGATGAGGCCTCCCGGATGATCTAGGTCACGCTGGAGAGACAACTTCTCTCAGCTTGCGTGGGAACGTATCAGAATCCTCCTGGAAAAGCGGGAGGAAGTGTCTGGTGAACAGGGAAGTCTGGGCATCCCTGCCTTATGTAGGGAGATGTGTTTTTGTAATTTGAGTTGATTAAACTTTTCCAAACATAAATTATGACTTAAAAGAGGAACATATATGCATATATTTATACCGTCTTGCTAATTTGGGATCCAGTTTGCAGGTACTGCAATAAATGTCCTTCAAAGGTTTGAGAAACCATAGGTGTACTCTGTCCTGTGCTTTCACTGCAGTTCCACCGTCATTAAAAAAATATGTGATATCCGTTCACTGTCTGAATTTTTTTCTGCTCTCTTGCTCCACATTTTTCATCTTTCACAGCTTTGGTGGTACCGTGGCGGTGGCTGGCAGTGGCCGGTGGAATTATCCCTCTTCTGATGGTTGTGCTGTTGTTGTTCATGCCCTGCTCCCCCAGAAGGCTCCTCTCTCTGGGCCAGCAGAAGCAGGCTGAGCAGGCCCTCCGCTGGCTCAGGGGAAGTAGCTTCGACATACACAGCGAACTCAATGCAATACAGGTACAAGACAAGCAGCTTATTCAGACATTTTTCTGCAGTAACTAATAATTCAGAGGTCACTGGTGTAACTCACTTCATGTCCACACTGTTGTTTCCAATTGCAGCACAGCATCGACACACAGACGAGAATCACCTGGTCCCAGCTGCTTACACCTGTGTACTACAAGCCAATCCTCATGTGTGTGACGATGCGATTTGTGCAGCAAATGACAGGAATAACGCCTATCCTAAGTTACCTGGAGTCTATCTTTGCTGAGAATCAAGGCCCTTCTCAGCCGAGGTGCAGCATTTTATCTGAAATCTGTGAGATCTGCTTACATGAAATCCAGACCCATTAATGTTCTTTCTCTCTCAGCGCTGATGCTGCCATTGTTGGTGGAGTCCGCCTCCTGTCTGTGACTCTGGCTGCCTGTTTGATGGACAAAGCAGGACGCAAAGTCCTGCTGTACATATCCAGCATGCTGATGTTCCTGTCCACTCTGACTATGACCCTGGTGTTTCACAACCCAGCTTGTCCGCCAGGCCCCACCCCTCCAAACACCACTACTTTGGACTCCGGCCTTCAAAGTGACATTGGAAACACTTTAGTTGGCAGCCATCAAGCAGCAGCAGGCCTCATTCCTCTCATCAGCACTATGGTTTTCATATTTGGTGAGTTTTAAAATCATCTAATTGAAAAACTATGTCTTTGCCCATGTTTCTAGCTGTAGCGGTGATGTGGCTTTATAACGAAACATTAGCTGATCAGTATACAGCTTTGTTCACAAATTAACATGAAACGGAGTATTATCAGAATTGTCTTCAGATTCACTGGTTTTGATCAGTTCAAGTTGGGATTCAAAGCTTTTCTATGTGGCTTCGGTGAAATATAAATGGGCTTTACTTACACTGTTCATTTTAGTGCTTGAACAGTCTAAACACACTTTTACATGATACCTCACAAACACCTTTTCGCGGACACTGAGAAACAGTTAAAATCCAACAGTCATTTTTAGAAAGACTCTTTTTTTCAGTAACTAGCAAGTAACTCCACCACTTTTCAAGACTTTTAATAACTCAGCTTGCCAAAAAACCAGATCTTAGGAATATTGTTCATTAGAATGCATATCCTCTCAGTCACACTACCATGTTTAATAAAAGAATTTCTATCACACCTTTGGTAAAGGACAAAATTGAAATAGCAGTGTAGTCACATTGTGCTAATTAGACTGACGGATATTGCTCAATTCAATTGTTCACAATAGAAGTGAGCGTAAAACACAAAATACAACCTCCCTGTCTCGCTGTGACTGCGCCCTCACAAAACATCCTGTAACATTTTGTACTTGTATCATGACATCATCCAGTTTCATTTGGGTGTTTCACCCTGTTGTTGTCTCCTAGGATACGCCACCGGATGGGGCCCAATCACGGGGTTGCTAATGTCAGAGGTGTTGCCACTGGCTGCCAGGGGTGTGGCTTCAGGTGTGTGTGTCACCGTCAGCTGGCTGACGGCCTTCATGATCACATACGTCTTCAAGCACTTTATGCACGGGTACCTGTACGTGCTCTACCTGTGCTTCACCGTGGTGTGCGTCCTCTGCCTGCTGTTCAACGCCATGTGCATCCCAGAGACTCGCGGCCGCTCACTGGAGGAGATCGAGGACTTTTATAGGAGGGGACAGTTCACCATCCATCAGTATGATCAGAGTCCACCTGAAGCCAAGCAGTGATGAAACAAAAAAACTAAATAACATGAAACAGGTTCCTTTGGACCTTCACTCCCATTCAGATCCAACCAAATACTTGTCAGATGACTGACAGTGTTCCCTGTATAGTTCACATACACTCCCATTGTTATAGAATGAGTCTTCAGCTGGACTGAATAAGATCGGAGTTAATTAATGCTGCCCAGCATTTTTTTAAATGTCTCCCTGCTACAACACACTGGCTTAAAATGTCTGTGCCGTTAACAAGCTATTAGTGATTCATTCATACAAATGAAAAGTGGAGACAGGAAGACATCTAAAGCATGAAGGGCACGGCTGGGATCGAGATTGAGTAACTGTATATTTTCCTTTTAGTCAGACAGGTTTTTTTTTTTGTTTTTTTGTCACACAACATTAGAAAAAAATCCAGAAAGTTTTGTGTTTGCAGCACAGTGTGGGTCAGTGTGACCAGCCAATGTTTACAGAGATTTCGAACAAAGGGAAAACATGTGACAGTCACGGTTGATGCACACAGGTAAAACTAGTGCAACAATGACTGAAACGGAACAAACAGGGCTTTAAAGCGGCCAAGTATAGGGGACCATTGTGACGCCTGTACAGAGCCGTGTGAGTCTGAAAATAAATCATTTGTTTCCAACTTGACATGCTTCCTGTCGTATGTTCGCCTTCTGAACACATCCAAACATGCCGTCCATTTGCTGTGTTCATGGTTTTATCGTGAATTTACGGTATTTTTTGTGTCGAAGACTCCAAGGAACCTTTACAATGTCAATGAACTGATAATGATTCTCACAGAAGCTTTAGATTTAATCTTCACACGTTTTGTCTTTTTCATGACATTTCAGAGCTACTTATACCAACATGTTAGCTGACTGGAAAACTTTGAAAACAAGATGACTGTGCTGTATTCTAAGAGGTGCAGTACCGCGATAAGCATTTAATCCCACCATAAAAGGTCTGCCAATGAGGGCATTTTCCAGGTTAGTGAGGTTGTTTTTCTTCCCCTACAAAAATAGTGAGCGCCGTATACTGTATCCGCTGTATGCCGAAGTACTTAGAATGACAACGAAGAGTAAATATAGAAAAATATTACAAAAAAAAACAAAAAAGATAGTTAATCATGTGAACGAGCAGGTTGCGGGAAAGAAAACTGGTTCCTCATCTTCTCTATGCGTGAAAAAGAGGACAGGAAGTAATGCCAGCAGACTCGACGTGGCTCAGCCAGTCAGGTCACATGCAGCTGTGAGCTGTTGGGCCGCGTTTTGAGCTGCGTGTCGGTGTAGTGGTTCGCACTGTCGCCTCATAGCAGGAGTCCCCAGTTATGTGGAATTTGCATGATTTCCCTGTGCATGCATAGATTTTCTCCTGGTGCTTTGGTTTTCTTCCCACAATCCAAAAACTTCTCTTGAGGCAAAGCGAAAACTCCATTTCCTGAAATAATGAATATATGTATGACTAGATACATCCACTACATATCGGGCAGCTGGACATTATTTCTGAGAATTGTTGAAATTTTGGGACATCAATCAAAAATAGTGTTGCCTGTAAACAATTACACAATGATTAATTAAAATAGACAATTATTGTCTTTGGAATAAGATTGCACTGCAATGATGTCATTGTGAAAAGGACGCGACGTTCACTGTGTCACTGGTTGTTAACGGCACACGACTGAAAACAGACTTCGCTACAGTTTCACATTTCTTTTTGCTGATATTCAAACGCAGATGATGTCGGATTCCAGTTTAAATAAAAATGCTTCACATGTTTCCAACAGCTCAGCAAACTGTGAATGAGCTTGATCGACACACACATTCCTGAAATAATTACACCCAGTAATACCTGACGGGGATGGTCTGGAGACACACGCTGTAAAAATGTCCATGTCAGACATCAGACATGACGCTCAGCATCTCTTATCTGTGAGATGTGTTGTCAGTCATGTTGGATGCAGGGGGGTGTGGCTAGAACACTGAATTTTTTTAAAAATTCGTCACAGAAAAGAAATATGTTGAAACTTCATTCATAAATTGTAAACATGTTCAATGTGGTTTGTTACACTCTTCACACTTCATTAATAACATTTGTATCTCCATCATAACTTGTGAAGACGCTTTACCTTTAATGCCTGCATTGGGTCCTGTGGCATAATGCTGATTAAGTGGAGTTTTGTTTGGAGTGAAAGCAGCAGCGTTTCAGGTTTAGAGCTTTCAGACATGCTGTGCTGCTTTGTTTCTTTAATGTGGCTGGCACTGCCGTCTGGCAACATGCAAGCCAGGACTTTAGTGCAAAGTTCTCATGTTCTCTCTGTTTCTGCATTGGCGTTGTAGAAATGCTGCTATTTTTTGAATCGTCTAAAATATGCATGTTAGAAAGCTAGGGTCTGTTTTTTTGCAGATGGAGGCCCTGAGGTCAACCCAGAACCCACTGAACAGATTATAAATCTCGTTTGGTCTGTGAGCCACTTGGAGGTCTGGCTCCCTTTCTTTTTTTTTTTTGCTCCCCACACTGCCACTGCAACCCAATGTGGACAAAACCTGAAAGGAGACGGATGGATGAGTTTGCATGGTCTCCAGTGCATCTGGGGTTTTCTCTGGGTCGTCCAGCTTCCTCTCATAGTCCAGAAACACCTGTTTGAAGTTAATTAGTGAATATGTCTCATCTGTGTTCGTCCTGTGGTGGATTGTGCAGTTACCCCCACTGTCCTATTCGCTCTTTTTCTTAAAACATTTGAAGATACAGTTAAACAGAAAAATACTGTCAACTCAGTCTGTTTTTTCAGTGAAATTTTAGATGGTACCACAACTGCCCTCTTTAATGCAGAATGCAATTTCACTAATTCTCTTGACAACACCAACATACGACTTCATGTCAGCTTCTCTTCAGAAGGCAACCAATGCACACCAAGAACTCCATCCCTGTCCAACAACAGCAACAGCTAAACAAGCTGACACTGGGCGTCAGGGTCAGTCCTAAAAAAGGCCATTAAATCCATCACAGAGTTTACACAAGTGCCTGAACACACGCTTTCAAATCAACAAGTTTTTCTATCTTTATTAGCCTGACAAACATTTTGAACTACCTTGCCACAGGGAGAACTTGAAAACTCCCCGCAGGGAGACCTCATGTGAACTTTGTGGGGACAATTGTTAACCACTCCATTCCTACCACTCCTAATTCTGACCCTAGAAACAGAAAACACGTCTATAAGAATTTGTAAAATGCTGTTTCTCAACTATCTTCAGCGTTTGGAAGAGCTGCAGCTCATTGTGGCTCATTAGCAGAGAGCAGCATTAGAACTGAGCAAAGGAACCCATCAGCCCGACCGGGGCTTTGCCTCTCTTGTGTCTGACCCTCTCATAATGAAACGTCCTGCTCCCTCCTCTCACATCTGTGACGATCAAACATCAGACTAAATGGTGAAAGCTACACGTCGATCTTGTCGATTTTCAAATGTTTTGATTTCTTCGTGGCTATTTATGAACGTGTTCTTTTTTCATGTGGTTTATTGTTTCGACCTAGTTTCTGCCTCATTGCTTGGTAAAAAAATATAAATAAAAAGTCTTGGAATCAACGCGTTTTAACCTAGAAATTTTGTTTTTCAGCCTTAATCAGTGTTTAAATCGTTTATGTAACTCAATCGGTGATAGTCAAAGTGGAGCAGCACCTTTTCTGAAATGTTAAGAATGTCATAGTTTACACACACACACACACACACACACACACACACACACACACACACACACACACACACACCTCAGCCTATTTCAAGAATGCTGAACTCTTAAAGGATGGGTCTACCGACTGGAATGTCGTTCATCTGGCCTATCGAAACACACACACACACACACACAGATACACTAACACATACATGGAAACACACACACACACACACACAGACGACCTCACCCACTTGTCATCGTCCTCGTCATACAGAGACAACACCCCACTATTTTCACACACACCTGTACTCCAGATGGGTGTTTCAGGTGAGAATGAATGGAAAGATGAGCAAGATGCTCAACATTAACACCACGTTCAGATGTTACCAGACTGAGTTTATTTTGTAATTTCACAAAAAAAACAACATTAAATTAATAGAAAGCATCCTTTATCTACTTTCTTATGTCATTAACTATTTAAACGTTTCATCTTATATTACCTCCAAAGTCCTGAATGGAAATTTGTAGCACAGTGGTGTGAAAAGATTAAAAGCTCTGCGCCGTCTCCTCATCATGGTTTTAATAAAAGAGTTCTTGTCTGGTTTTAAGTGGAAACTTTCTTGAAAATATGATCCGTCTCCTTTACGTACATGTGCAGTATGTATGCTTGGTGCTAAAAGCTCCTGGAGTACTCCGTGACCAACGGCAGAAAAATGTGGTTCGACTGGCCGACTCCCAATCCACTGAAAGAAAATACTAATCTACCGACACATCTTTAGAGCCGAGATCCAGTGACGTTGATGTGACAGAAATGACAACCAGGCAGCGAAAATCACAAATGTCATTTTAAAAAAGGGGACCTCCAGCAAATTTGGATAAAATGACACGATGTGTCATGGCTTAATGCTGACAAACTGTTCCAGCCTCATTCCGTCAGTGTTTCTGAAGTGGTGTGGAAATGAGCTGCTGGCACAAGACCTGTTAGAAAATGTCTCCAGAGTTTGCATGTTCTCCCGCTGTGTAAGTGGTTTTTCTGGTTTTCTTTCACAGTCCATAAAGTCTCATTTGTGTTATTATTCTTTACCCTAAAACCTCTGTCTCTCTGTGTTTCCTCCATCTTTAATTCATTCTAATCTGCTTCAGCATTCACATCTGGATATGGTGCTCCAGAAATGGTCTTCTACAGACTAAATTATACTTTGCATCATGTCTTCTTTGGAAGAGATCCCCATATCGCTCTCGGGTCAGTTTTCAATTCAGAAACGAAGAAAATATAGAAACCACTCCGTCTTGCATACATTTAATAATGAAAGAAGAACGCAGTGGTTGTTGGTAAATCCTGAATTGAACAAATCATAAAGCCATCCCTAAATGTCTCTATGCTGGCAGGATTTGCTCACTAACAGTGTTTCAGCTCTTCCTTCATTGGATTCTGCTGAACATACTCTGAATTCTTGTAATTTTGCGAGTAAGGATATGTAAACAATACTATTCGTTGTTGTAGACTGCCCCTCAGGCCACATTTCAGTGAAAAACTTTACTTCGAGGCCCAAAGCGCTGTTTCAGCCTGAAGACTCAGGTCAGCAGCACCAATCCCCTAAACCGAACAGGTTCCTTCTTTTTTTTTTTCTTTTCACAAAGTGATACACTCACACAGATTCACTCCCTCTGTAATTTTGGAGAAACAAAGGAGAAATTAAACAGGAGCTCTGTAAAGCCTGGAGGAGTGACTCATTCAGACTGCATGCTGGTGTCTTTGTTGTGGAGGGCGGGGCCGTGGGCGGGCGGGGAGAGGCCTGCACAGGTACAGGTGAGACAGGTGCATCTGTCAGATACAGTCTGTCTGGACTCTACATCAGCAGCAGCTTCCACTCATCTCCGCGTACTGACTGCAACGCCTCGCCAAGGTAGACCGCAAATCACCGCCGCTGACACGGCCCGATTTTCTATGATTGATTCAGATTGTACCAAAAAAGCTTTGAAACCATGTTCTTTTTAAATGAGTTTGTTTATTGTCTTTTAATTGTGTTCACTGTGTGTTGATCCTCCTCTTTCTTGTGCGTCGGGGCCTCTTGTGACTCTGGAGGGTTCAGACTCACCCTGCAGCCGAATTACTACTAACTGCAAGCGAACAATCTGTTTTACCTCAACTTAATGGTTTGAAAAAAGCAAACAGCTTTGATTTGAAATAAAACTTAAGAATATTTTTAGGTAATCTGATGTTTTGAGAAGGTGTGGTGATAAACTTTATCTTTCTGAGTAACAGTAGGAGTTTTAACAATGGCAGGTAATAAGATTATCAAATTACAATAAGTATTTTTTCCAGTTATTGGATGTTTCCAGATTCAAAATTACAATGTGCAGATGTAAGGTGAATGTAACCAGTTACATTATAATTCCTTCTGACACATAAACCACACATAAACTAAGATCTAGCTGTCACTTTCTTTTCACATTTTTTTTAATGAGTTTCACGAAGAGAAGAAAATAGCAAAACTTGTAATTTCAACAAGTTTAGCAAAGCATTTAATTGATCGACAAATCTAGTTGGACAACATGTGAAAATGGGGAGTGATATAAGGATGGATTCAAAAAATTAACACCAATAAACACTGGGAAATTAAATTAAAGTTATAAAAGTAATTTGAGGAATTACAATTGTTATTTTGCAGCTGGTGGATATTCCATCTCAATGACTTGAAAATGAAGTTTTTTTGGGGAGAAAATGTTGACAAATATTAACATTTTCAGATGTACCCAAATTATTCAGTTTTAATGACCCTCCTGCGTCTGCTGGGATTTTCACTGATCGAACTAAACTGGAAATCGGTCTCAAGATGAATGGTCTGAGGTGTAATTTCTTGTTTGAAATGGTGCTTCTTTCATCAGTGATCATTCAAATGCATCATGGAAGCTGTTAAAAAACATTCCTCCCTCCACTCTTCTCTCTCTCTTTCTCTCTCTCAACATACACACACACACACACACACACACACACACACACACACACACACACACACCACACACACACACCACAACACACACCATGCAGCGAGACAGAGTCAGGTTTGACCAGCCCAGAGGCCACACCTCTGACTGCCGACTGTGTCAGGGTGTTAACTTGTCCTCATGTGAAATCATCCAGTTTCACTGATCTCATGTTAACGCTGCTTTTAATAATTGTGGAATAAAAACAATTTCCACAACTACTACCAGCAGTTAATCACTTCAAAACCTTGTTGCCAAACCCAGTTTCCCTTTCATGCTGTGGATAATTCTCTTGAGTTTTTCTCTTCTTGTCCCTCTCTGTTATTCAAGTCCAAAGAGGTGAAGGAAACTCCTCAGGAGTCATCCAAGACACATTTAGCGTATTGTGTGAACCTTCCTGCATTATGGTTCGAGAATATCTGATCAAAGGTGCAGGTGGATTTCCTCAAAGCCGCACCCAGCCTCAGTCTCTGTCTCCATCGCCACACGTCACATCTGATTATGGCCTGAATGCAGCCTGACCACTGCCGTTCTGTGGACAGTTCACTACTTTTCACTGAATTAGACCACAAACATGTTAAGTAACCAGATAAATCAAGGTTCAAAAGCTTCTGGGAACATATTTATGCAACCAATTATTTCCTTGATGAACCTGAAACCAACACACCCATTTTTTTTTTCCCCAATCAGTGTCCTTCAGGTTGTTATGAGTGGAGGTGGAACAAAGCCAACTAGTTCTGCAAGATCAATGCAGACCTTAACCTTAACAAGCTGAAGGAATTGTGAAATACAGAGACAGAAAAAAAAAGATAATACGTAACATTAATTTCTCAAAGCAAACTGAATCACATCAACTGAATCGTATGTCTTGGGAGAAGTTCTTCTTTTTTTTTTTTTTTTTTAAGTGGCTTCATCATATGACCAAATCCAGCTGACCTGATTCGAGATGCCTCCTATCTGGAAAAATGAAAACATGCACAGAGAGATCTTACAGTCAAAGATTTGTATCTACACTCAGGTTCTTCTGGTCTCTCCTTCATTCAGTCCTGTCAGAATGGGTCTGTGATCCATGGGCGTGCAGTGTGTCAGGTCAGGACCAGCAGCAGGCACTCGGGGCCGTCACACCCCGACTCTGTGACTCAGAGAGAAGCACGCCGCTCGGCGGCATTCCTGCACCACCATATGGGTGGATACAGGCTCGCTGTGCGTCCGTCTTTGACACAGTGACAAAGCAGTCTGTCATCTTCTGCAGGTGCGAAACTGCAGCAACAAATCATGAACAGCGGCTTCAGCTCCGAGCCGGAAAATGAATGACACGGATCAAGTTCACCGGGCTCATGCACTGAGTGTGTTCGTGATGTAGAGAAACTCAAAAGCAGGAGGGGCTGTCTTCACTTTTAATGCAAAAACAAGCATTCGTACGGTAATTTGTTACATTTTAGGATTTGCTTTGGATTAGTCGAAACTTTTGTTCACGTAAATGGTATTTAAGTCTTGTGAATGTACATCAGTGTAACACAACTCAGTGGACGTTATCCGATAGCTGAGCTGGAGGGTGTTGTACAGGATTGTGAGCTTCGATGTGTCTGACGGAGTGGGGGTCTTGAGTCATGGCATTTAATGGTTTTTATGGTTGAGAACATTGAAAAAAAGAGAAACACAGACATGTTAATGTGCAGCTTTGGAGATTTTCACCACTGATTTTCAAAAATTGGTCCTCAGGATTTATGTTTTATGGGACTTAACATGAATAAAAGCATCATCAGATATAACCCTGTAGAGGGAAACGGCTCGTTTAATGAGCTTTATCATGTTAGTGCATATGAAATCCTTCTGCAACCACAAAATAAAAAGTCTTCTTCCTTTACACAGCTAAGGAATGCAATCCTGCCTCACAATGGCCCAAACATTTCTCCCATGCTACATTGCGTGCGTGTCTGATTAAGTTCATTAACTTGATAACAGGTGAAGGTCTTATTGCATAAGAGCAATCTCACCGGTTCAGTTGGGGGATTTTTTAGAGACAGTGGCGTTTCTGAGCCGACAGACAAGCGTCATAACTAAAAATATCAGAAACATTTAGCTCGTATGTGGATGATCTTTCTCCAGTTTACCTATTGTGGGAGCGATTAGCCGCCTAATAGTTTGGGTTGCTGGTGAGAACGCAGAATTTACAGCAACTCTGAATGTTGATCTGAGAAAAGAGAAAAAGCAGAAACTAAAAAATGTTCTGGTCACATGCAATGTGGGCTCAATTTTGATCTAAATATTGAAAAGCAGGTATAGTTAGTTGTTGTATCATTGGAGTTCGTGGTTTTCATGGCGAGCAGGCCTCAAGTTAGGTGAGCGGCTCCACATCAAGCAGAATTCCCTGCTGGCATTTAAACTGCACAACCCTATGAGTAAGTCTTCAGCATTTGTTTCTGATATGAAATAATGTCTGAAATTTCTAATAATTAATTATTGCAAACCTGTTTCACCTGGAAAACAAAGCCGAAGTGAACACAACTACAGATGAGAAAGACTCAATCGATTCAAAGGTGGATTAAAAGATCGCCTAAAACTATAGACGATTTGAACTGAATGGACATGTTTAATCCCTCGCCGGGCGTTTCTTTGTGAACAGAAAAGGTTTCAGCCTGGCCACACCTGAAAACCTCCACCTGTCTCTCCTCAGTCACACCCTCAGGCGTTTCCTGCAGGAAGCATCCTCACAATGCAGCATGCATGAACACTGGGCTGGTGAGGGCTGACGGATGGGTGGCTGTGGACCAACATGCTTCCTTCTGAAGTTTGATCAGAGCCAGCCATGTGTGTAGGGCGCCATCTAGTGGCGAGATACTGCATTGCATCTGTAGTAAAATAGGAAAAGTGACATGAGAAGCTGTCCTGAAGGGTTTTCTGAGGTTTGTTATTTCCAAACTCGGCTCTTCATTAATGTCCTGTTTTATTTTGTTTTGGCAGCACAATGAGTGCGGATGGACCTCAGTCAGAACTCCCTCCCTACATCATACCATGTAAGTACCAATGCAAATGCACGTGCACATCACTGGCTCAGTCATGTCATATTAAAGTGCCTCTCCTCCCTGTCTGGCTGCTGCAGCTGGAGATGATGTGAAGCTTTATAAAGTCCACTCGCCGTTCAATCCCCAGGATACCAATAGGCCAGGTAAGCCCACATTTTACACCAAAATCATCAATCACAATTTGTGCACTGTTGATTTCAAATTCCTTTCTTTGCTTTGCTTCCCCTCTCTCCTCCTCTTCCTCCTCAGTGATCAACACCACTGGAATAAATGACGACGGCAGGAGTAAGTATGTGAGCTACGACACAGGGCTGGGGTTTAACCCCGGCACCACAACCTGCTCCTCGTGCCAGCAGCAGGTCAGGACCAACGTGGAATACAAAGCGGGGAAATACGCCTGGCTGTTTTGCTTACTCTTCATCTGCCTCGGGTAAGAGTGCTCCACCTGGAGGTTCCTCCACCCATCCACAAACCTGTTTTATCCAGCTGGAGTGAGAGGTGGATGGATGTAACTGCATACTAATGAAAAATGGTATTCAAATATGGATGATCTAACATTGTGTGTGTGTTCCAGGTAGTCCTGTGCTCTGCCTGATCCCATTCTTCATGAAAAGGTTCAAGGACGCCCACCACACCTGCCCCCATCTGCAACAGAGTGCTGCACGTCGAGAAGAGAAAATGCTGTAAATGACACCACTGAGGCAACAAACCCACCCGTAGAAATAAGAAACACCATCCTGCTGCCGCTCCCTCTGTCTGGGATGAAGATTAAACAGGCCGGCGTGCCAAATGATCTTATTTTTCTGAAACTGGACAGAGAGAGGTCACACGTACAGGGCAGCTTATTTCTACGGATGAGCCACAGCACGGCCAAAAGGCAAAAATAGGACATCAGCAACTTCTGCATCGCATCATACTGTTAGCAAAGAGACTGGGGGTGATCGTATTGCCAGAGCTTAAATATCATGTTATTGACTTTTAGTGCTCTAAAGCACACCCCGTGCACTTTTTTTTTTTTTTTGGAGCTGTTCCATTAAACCATTACACTTTCATGAAACGTTTTAATGTGTCTGCATAAATAGTGTTGTTATAATGAAGGCTTGTACATAGACTCCGTCAAACAGTTTATGTTTAAAGGGATTGTGTGTTCAGAAAATAAACAGATGAGCTGTCGAATCAGAAATCAATTTCAAAACCTTCGACGTTCAACCTCAAACAGGCCCGTATGAAGTAAGCAAGAGCAACCGTACAAAATATCTGCTGCCACTGCTAAATAAAGCAAAGGAACACATTGACACTGTACATTGTACGCTGTAAATACAGTATAGAAGTCTGTGTAGCTCATTCAAATCTTCACCTTCAAACCAGTGATTAAGCGTCTGACACCAGCATTTGTTGCACTGCAGAGAATAATGCAAAAATAAATCAGTAACATATAAAGTCACGGGTTTCCTCATCAGGTACAAACACATGCAGCTCTGCCATGAATTCTGCCTCAAACTTAAATTAACCCTTCACTCTCACCTTTCAGAACTGGAATACTTATTGTGAGAAGTGTTTTTATTATTTTAGCATTCTTCAATTTGCCAACCTTACCCTAATTGGAATTTATTTCGGACTGTTTACGATAATAAATAAGTCAAATTTATCACAGAGCTGCTGAATTAGATCAGGTTGCACTGTACAGATGATGTTACCACTGAGTGTCTTACATAATATTATAGTTTTATAATTTTTTTTCTTTTCTCTTATTTCTTTCTTCTGTTCGAGCTTGTTGAAAACATATTTTAGGTTTGTGGTATTTTCGTATTTGTAAAGAGAAAGCTGGAAAAGTGTCTCCTCTCACATTGTTGCCCCCCCCCCCCCCCCCACTGAATGAAACTGAGCATGCGTGGATTTCTTTAGTTTACTATTATTTACTATTTTAAAACACATTTTTCTCTAATAAATACAAGTATACTGATGATATGTGACACCTTGCTGTGACTCTCTCTGTTTCTGTGCTTTTCTTTTGAAAGGTCAGAGGTCAGAACACTTTTTAGATGAACTGAGGGGAAAAGCATGCAGGTCAGTGGACTGATCATAAACATGGAGAGGCTCTGATCAGCTGAGAAAACAAATAGAGAAAACATTCATGCAGTTTGGTTCTTTTATGACTCGGTTAACAGAAAAAGTGGCCAAATCCGCTGGGTCAAAAATATACATACTGCAACATGAATTAACAATTTTGGTGACTCAGAAAGTTGCGTCAATGAAATGGTCTTCATAGCACGGCCTCTTAAGTTCTTGTGAGTGATTATGAGTGACTGCAGCTGGTGATTTCCCTGAGGCCACTTCAATAGGCCTCATTGGATACAAACGCCACAATGGGAAAGTTACAGGAGCTCAGCACAGATTTGAAAAAGCGAATCATAAGACTTGATTGAAGAAGTCTTGAGGAAGTTTGCTGCTGATCACATTGACAAAGACAAGACCTTCTGGACGAAAGTTCCGTGGTGAAAAATCAGGCTGTTCGGCCACAACGCCCAGAGAACAACCCCAAGAACACCATGCCTACCGTCAAGCACGGTGGTGGCAGCATCATGCTGTGGGGCTGTTCTGCAGCCAGTGGAACTGATGCCTCACAGAGAGTAGATGATACTGAGGAAGCAGGAATACATTTAAAATTCTTCAAGATAACCTAAAATCAGACCGAGGGTTGGGTCCTGGGCACAGCTGGGGTGTTCCAATGGGACAATGACCCCAAACACACATCAAAGGTGGTAATGGAATGGCTAAATCAGGCTAGAATTAAGGTTTCAGAACGGCCTTCCCAAAGTCCTGACTTGAAACCCCACTGAGAACATGTGGACGATGCTGAAGAAACAAGTTCACGTCAAAAAGCCAACACATTTAACTGAACAGCACCAATTCTGTAAAGGAGTGGTCCAAGATTCAGCCAGAAGCTTGTGGATGGCGACCAAAAACACTGAATAGAAGCGAAAATGATGAAGGGGGATGTAACCAAACATTAGCATTGCTGTATGTGTATTTTTGACCCAGCAGATTTGGTCACTTTTTCTGTTAACCCATAAAAAAAAAAATCATAAAAGAACCAAACTTCAAGTTTTTTGTGACAAAGTATCTGTTCCAGTCATTCTATCAGAAAAATCACAGTCGTAGAAATAACTGGGGAGTCAAAAGAGCCATGGCATCATAAGAGGCGAAATAAAGTACCCATCAGCCTTTTCAATGCTTCTTTGCTTCAACTCCACAAAGACTAAATTCCTTTAAAGAGGAAATTAAGCTTAACTTCAATCCTAAAGGTGATATCTGTTTCCCAAAACTCCTGTTTAATCTCAGTATAGTTTCAGTGTTTAATCCAGAGTATAAAATGGGGCTTAGCAGGCAGGCCCAGCTGATCTTGTACAGGATAGACTCCGTTTCTTTTCTCATTCATGCTGAGATAAATAACCATAAAGTCACAAATTAAGACAGCAGAGATGTTAAACCATCCCAAATGTCCTTGTGAGTTACATAATTTCTGAAAACCGATCATGGAAAAGTAGAATTGTGAGCTTGTTTTTATAGAAAATTTTATTCAACATACATTTTCCAGCAAAAAGGCAATATACAGGAATAGTTGTCGTACACTGCTGCTACACTGAGGATTTTAAACTGGAAAAGATCAAATTAAGGTGTGATTCTGCAGGTTATCTTTGTACTGCATTTTTTTTAACAAGACAAACCAATGCAGTTAGTTTCTGAGAAGAAAAAAAAAACAATTAAAATGTAACAGAAAAAAAAAAACTGTCAATGGTACATCAGGAACGCAAAAAAGAAAAAAAAAAAAAGAAACCTACACACAAGAAATATGAACACCTGGCTCCTTCTGTACCCAACAACAAAGGCGTGTGTTTCTCTTTAATTTTACACGTTCATAGTTTTAAATATACAATTCTTAAATGTTGTCTTTACAGAGCCAGCTATGCGCTATTATGGGGTGCATTCCATCTGTGCTTCAAAAAGAAACAAAACCGAAAAAAAAAAAAAAAAGAAAAAAATTCATAGGGTTTAAAGTGTTTTACATTGCTGGTTTTTTGTCTCTACACAATCCTCAGACCTGGGGGGCTCTAAGTGTCTGCAGCTCCCTACCAAGCACAGCGCAGCCGCCGCTCCCAACCAGGTTCAATCAACAGGGGTGACGGGAGGGGGGGGGGGGGGGGGGGGGGGGGAGGCCAAGCTCGTGTGTGTGCGTGTTTGCAATCAGAGGAGGAATGACTGAGGAAAAAAAAAAATAAAAAAAATAAAAACATTGAACACCCCCGCCTCAAAAGGAAAAAAAATAAAAGGAAGAGAAAGTCAAAGGGTGTATTGTTCGTGCACGTGTGTGTTCCTTGAAAAATCACCAAGCAACCAAAATGTACATTTTTTGCCAGTCCTGAGAAACCTCCGACGCTCAAGATGAAATACAGACAGCTCGCCTCATTTTACCCAAAATTTATTTTTAAAACAGATGCCGCTTTGCAGATTTTTTTTTTTCCATTTTATTATACAAGATCTGCAGAAAGAGAGGGAAAACACAACCAAAAAAAAAAACCAACTTTTTTCCTCCAACCGAAACTAAGAGAAAGAAGAATTGTGTGTAAACTCAGAAATACTGATTTTTGTTGCACTAGAGGAGCAGAAAGCAACAAGAACCTGATCGGGGCAACTCGACAGTTTCAGGGTGGATGACAGGGTCGCAGCAGTTTTTTTTTTTTTTCTAAAAACACATTTCCAAAAAAAGAGACCGTTGGCCCCCCTCTGCCCCACTCGTTTTCTAAGTCAGTCCTCGCAACAAACATTCCATCAAACTGCATAAAAGCAGCGCAGTGCTCCTTTCAACAACTCTATATTAAAAACAACTCCTTGTAAAAAGTGAAGGGAAAAACATTTGGTGAGTCACGTGGATGGAAAAAAAAAAAAAAAAAAAAAAGGTGTGTGAGTGTGTGTGAGAGTATGTGTGTGTGGGGCAGGGGGGGATGCAAAAGATCCTCTCCCCTCTTCACTTCTTTAACTTAAAATACAACTTCATCTCTCCCACTTCCAAACAGGCAACAAAAAGCAGGCGATGGGTAGAGAAGCCAGAAAGAAAAGAAAAAAACAAAAAACAAACCAAACAGCCTCAAACATAGTGGAGACAATTGAAAAAAAAAAAAAAAAAAGAAAATATACAACAAAATGAACAGTCAGGAGGTGGTTGGTGCAATTTATTTTTGTGGTTGACGAATAATCCATCAGCTGCAGCGAGATCCGCATCACTAGAGACATGGTGCCGGTGTAGAGCTGTAGAGGTGTCCAGGCGGCCTGTTAAAGTGATGGTTACACACACACGCGCGCACGTGCGCACGCACACACGCACGCACAAGCGCACACACTCAAACGGTCTCTTGCACACAAACACGCTTACACACGCGGGCGCACACGGTTGGTTACAGTCTGTGGTTATGGTTTGTTAAAGTAGGTCGGGAGGTGGAGGTGGAGGAGGAGGAGGACTCAGAGGAGGGGGGGGGGGGGGCTGCGTTTAGTTGTGGATCTTGATTGCTTTCTCCAGGTAAGTGTAGCGACCTCTCTTTGGAGCTTTGTTGAAATGATCCAACCCTAGCCAGGGGCGCGGGTGGGACATGTTACCTGGTGAGGATACAGACGGAGGAGTGGTGAGAGACTCCCTGTGCTGCTGCCTCACCACAAATCATCTGCTTTTCACATCAAAACTAAAACAACACAGCCATGTTTTTGGAGCTGAAACAAGTAAATGGCACACGGGACGAGCCAAACACCTGAAGATCTCTGCTATCGAGACGTTTCTGGGTTTGGACGCATTAAACCAGTATCAATCAAGCATCAGCAGCGAGAGGCAGGAAATACCTGGCTGTGGTTCAAAGTCCTTCAGGTTGACCTCGTACTCATCCTCGGTGATGTACTGATGCCGGCCCATCATCACAATCGCAAACTTGAACTGAGAACACACAAAGGCACGTTTGACTTGTGTGCCCGGGACGAATGGGGTGGGAACTAAACGAAGCCGGGTTTAACTGAGCGTACCTTTTCAAATTCTTTCTCCTGGATGTCCAGCATGGTCTGGATCCTCCTCATTACCTCTCGAAATGACTCGCCCTGCAGAGAGAGAGCAGAGGCGGGTGAGAAAGACGCATGTGTGTGTATGTGTGTAGAGAGAGAGAGAGACACACACCTGTCTGATCTTGAGCAAGAAGGGAATCCCAAAGGTGCCAAAGACTTCCTTGTGGAAGTGAGCGACAGGAATGAGCATTTCACTGTCCTTGTCCAAGTCCACCTGGTCCAGAGGAATTTCCTGGATGAGGGAAGAAAAAAAAAATAGATGGAGTCGCATCAGACTGCTCTTGTGAAAACTGCACTTATGGTGACATCTGGTGGTTGATGTTTTCATTGTGTTGGAGCAGGAAGCTGGAATTCCTGTTTACTGCTACGGACTCCAAACCTTCAGCTGGAAGGGGTCGACTTTAAACAAGTCAGAATAATCTGAACCAAGAGTCAGGCTGACGGCTTATTAAGTGAAAGAAGGTGAAACATCTAAAAAACTGACCCACAGAGAGTTAAAAACAGACACTCACCTCTATTCTGAAGGTGCGGCTGGCAGCAGGAGATAAACATTCTAGCAGCTCGTCCTCCTGGTGAACCCCGATGATTTTATAGCTTACTATCTCTAACAGCCTGCAGAGGGGTGAAGACAACGCAGCAGCTTTTCAAACAGCTCAAGAACTAATTTTTCAGAGCAGAACATCCCATTACATGAGGGAAAACATGAAAAGAATGAGACAGAAATAACAGGAGGCAACAACCTAGCACTGTCAAACAGTTAAGGAGGCACAAGAACACATGATCAAATTAAAGAAAACTGAATTATCGGAAAGTCCAGTTGTGTTGTATTGATTTCACCACGGCACACTTTAGCAAAGCAGCAGCAGATTATCAGAACGTGACAGCTGTCGCAAAAGGAAACCAAACGGGCGCACGTGATACCTGAGCTTCTCTGAGCCTTTTTCAGACAGCTCCACTGCCTTTTTACATTCTTCCAAAAGGTCCCGCACACAGCCATGCTTGTCAGGGTAGAGGGTGATCTCCTGCAACAGGGAACATGAGCATCATTCACACGGTTGGCGCCGGTCACACAGCGTCGCGCAGCAGCTGGAAACGTGCGTTACCTCCTCTCTGAACTGACTGTTGAGCCATATGGATTTAAAACTCCTCCTGTTCTCAAAGTCCGTAATCTTCATCTTCAACTGGAGACGAGAGAAGAGAAAGAAAGGATTTTAAGCTACTTAGAAGTGGAGCTGCAATCACCTTTTTGAATTCAGAAACCCATCGGAAGAGTCCCGACCTGCTGGTAGTAGAGTTTCTTGGGCTGACGAGGTTTGAAGAATTGCAGCAGGTCCCGCAGCGTTCCCTCATAGTTGTGTCTGAGAGGATTCCCTGGACCGTCCCTGTACCTGGCCACCACACCACCAGGCAGGGGGGGAGGACAACGGAGGGGGGTGTGGGGGCAACAGAGCGACGGAGAGGGGGAGAGAGAGAGAGAGAGAGAGAGAGAGAGAGAGAGAGAGAGAGAGAGAGAGAGAGAGAAAACAGCCGAGTGGACAAGGAGAGAAAAGGGGGAGAGGGAGGTGAACGGCAGGGCAAGGCAAGAAAATTTGGAGCGGTGCAGAAGAAGAGGGAGAAAGCCGAGGACAGGATAGAGCCAGAGAGGGAGGAGTAAGAGGAAAACAACAAAGACAGGTGGGGGGGGACAGGTTACGCAACATTTCTACTGACAACTCAAGCCTCATGTGCACAAGATGATGATACAGTTTGGAATTATTAGAGAATACGATGACAAATCCAACAGGGTTCAACCAGAATTTTACAACAACTTATAAAAACATGCTATACTGCTGTTGCACTCGCAGAGCGCGCGTTTATTCTGCATGTATGGATGAGACAAGCCTCCTACCCCTGTGACTTGAAGAACTGCAGCAGCATGGGGTCCGTGTTCAACCTCTGCGCTACCGTCTTCGCCACCTGACAAACACACAACACAGCCGTGAGCGGCGCCTGTCACTGCAGGCCTGCCAGACGTCATCTGCCTCATCAGCACCGACATGCCAACAGGAAGAGGAAAACACTGAGAAGAAACACTTTCTAATACAAAAAAGAATTTTGCCCTAACCTGAAAATAGTTCATGCGGTTCGACAGTGTGACCACGAAGCCGGGGTCGTTGTGGATGGTCTTGTCACAGAAAATGACGTCCACCCGGTGGTAGAGGTCCCGGAAATAGTCCTTGGCTGTCGGCAGCTCACTGCTGTCATTCTCTGGGTCGTCCCTGCAGCGGCGGAGAAACACGACTGCGTTACGGAACGTGCAGAAGTTAGAAAGAAGACGGGCGTGACCAAGAGGCGGATGAAGGAAAAGGCCGACAACAGCTTCATCTACTGAACGAAGGATCAGATCGTCCGTTTCCATGAACACTGAGTGAACTGATCAGACTGAGGCTTCAGTTTAAATGTACTGAGAATACAATCTGATTCAGCCACTGCAACAATGTGGAAATGCTTTATACTATGACGTCACAACACACCGTCCAACTGGAACTTTAATTAAGGCCAGTGTCATCTCAAAAAGTGTTTACTTGGCGTGCTTTAACTGGATCGACGAATGACTGGAAAACTCATGGTCCATGTAATCGCAGTTGTTCGCCAAGCTACTTTTTTGCCTTTCATTTTCTTGATTGCACTGAGGCCGAGTCTTGGAAGGTAAACAGTGAAGTACTGTGCTCCCGGCCCTGATTATATTGCATCGTATATTGAGCTGAGATGTTTTGACTCTTGTTTTCACAAAGCAAATTACACACAATTGTACATGTCAGCTGCGTAGCGACTAGTGAAGCTCCTCATCGCGGCGTTGGCCTTTTCCAGAGAGGTTCTTGAAAAAACTGGAGCACAGAGCAGGATTGCTTGTATCCAAACAGAAACATTTAGCTACACCTGTTACTGACTTTGAAGCAAATGAGTTGTTGAACGTGACCTTTCAGCAGCACAAACATCGACTTAAGAAGGATCTCACGCATTTAAACAAGTTAGCCAAAGTGTATGGTGAGGAAGTGGAAGCAAAGAGGTTTATTATGAAAATATCTGCTGCTCTTATCTACCTGGATCAGTATTTATTGGCTTTTATATTCTTTTAGCCTCTGAATCGGGTTCAAACATCTGGATACATCATGTATGGAAGGACATTTCTGGAATACAGCTCCTCGGTCAAACAGCGCGTCAGCACATGCAAAATGTGAAAACTGCAAGGAATGCGAGTCATAAAACTCACTTCTGGAAGACAATGATGTCCCCGTCCATGAGCTCATCCAGGGCCTTGTCCAGAGAGACATCATAGTCCTGTATACGCTCTGTTAGATTGGGCTTTACTTCCTGGAAAACACAGCATCAAGGGCTCAATGTCATCAAACCGCATCTATCTCATGATTTTATTACAAGTATTTACTGAAGGACATTTGAACAAATTAAGTCTAAAAAAAGGAATATATACAGCATGTGGCGGTGTAAAACTGCACAAGGAAGCCTGAGCGATGCTGGTGTGCCTGATAGAAGAGTCTCTTTATGCGAGTGTGAAAAAGCAAGTGAGAAAAATACAGAGGAGTGTGCCAGAGAGTGAGGGCTGTATAAATAGCTCACCTCATAGAGGATAAGGCTAGTTTCCTGCTGAAACCCTGCTCTCTCACACATGACTGGAAGCAGGTCTCCTGGTTACAGCGCGAAGAGACAAACAGAAATCCATCTTTCAGTTCAAGTGCTTCCGCCACGGATGACGACTACAAAGGATGATCCGTTTTAAATTCTAATTGAACGACGAGTGTTTTCACATTGCACTTACTTATTTTGCAGGATATAGGGGTGTAGATATGTCCACAATAATTTAAGCTTCTGGTTTTGGGGTCATACATCTTCAAAAACAACATGACATCATCTGAAGAGGAGAAAGAGGCCAGTTAGGCTTCAAAGATTCAGTGATTGTAACGGTTGAAGTAGCAGTTCAAGTCTTACAAGTTCAAATATGACAACAAAAACCCAATGCAGCTAAAAAAAAACTGTGCAACAGACTAAAGAGACACATGAAGGTTGTGGGTGTTGTCATGAAGCTGGATGCGCAGGACTTACGGTCTTTGTCGAACTTGGGTAGCGTGGCCCCGCTGGCTGCCATCTCTGGATCCACCGTCTCCAGGAATATTGTCCAGGGGTTCTCGTTGTCACTCAAGTCGATCATCTGAAAGAGAAACGCACACAGGCGTTTGAAAACCTTTGCCGTCGAGCCCCATCGCTGGCAGCCATCGGGTGATTTTAACGATCTGATCCGACACATTTTCATACACTTCAACACCAGCAGGTGTGCCGAAGTAAGACAAAACCGACAACACCTCCGCATGCCATGCACACACACACGCACACACACACCTACCGACTTGTTGCAGTCAGCCTCGTAGTCCAGCATGGCAGGCCGCTTTGTGCCGTTGCTTCGGGCCTGCATGGGCCACAACCTCATCTGCTCCTGTGGGAAACCCTGCAGCACATCAGCATGTCAGTCACTGTCTTTACTATCCCTTCTGATCTGCTCCACAAAGTCAGCGACAGATGCGACATGACACAAGAACTCGAGCCTCCCTGTTTAGCAACAAAACTCATTTTGTCTCACTTATTCTCTCCAGAGTTGCAGCTAGTTCATCAGTGGTAGGAAACAATAAAGTCTATTCTACTCTGCTGTCTATAATTTCAGCAGGCGGTTTAGAGTATACACTGTAAGTGAACAAGATAATCAAGAAGCCATCTCTTACAGATCCACAGTGTTCAGAGCAGTAATTCAATGTGCAGAGCGTGTGTGATAATGGCTTCTTTTAGGATAATTAAGCTCCACCTGAAATAATTTGCTTCAAACACAGACAGGTTTAGGGAGTCTTCTAAACGACCAGAGAATAATTTCAGGGTCAGAGTTTCTGTTCAGGAGTATTTCACAGAATCTGCAGACATCTGTAGCAACAGCACATGTCAGTATAAACAGGGAGACTCCTCTGAGACGCTCACCATGGTCTGGGAGAGGTTCTGCACAAACTCCTGCAGCGTGGAGCTCTTCAAGACTTTGAAGACTGTGTATTTGACTTTTTCCTCGTCGTACATGTCGTTGCCCTGATGACCACAGAACTGGTCCTCTGTCACCATCTATTCAGTGAAAGGAGATGAACAAACTCAGTGAGGACCAAAACAATCAGATGGTTTAAACACATACAAAATGAGAATATGACATTGGAGTAACTTGGCATTGGCACCAGTGTCCTGATCGACAGACCGCAGATATTTCAGTGATATAACATCTTTCATGACCTGCTTTTAATGGAGAACAGCTGAATGTGAACAGCAAACCTGCATGTGCTGTTGTAAACTCAAAGTTTCAACCTAATTCCCAAATGAACCACAACTTTACTTCAAAAACTCAAAAAGCTTTGATAAACTGAATGCTGACCCGACTTTCCACATCCTGTAACCGACTGGTGCTGCTTTTCACACTGCTGAGCCTCACTTTTACTTCGTACATTTTGTCTTGTTTGGCTGGCACACAACATCCCAAAATAGACAACACATCAAACCATTTTATGTCCAACACCATTAGAGGACTACTGCTTGTAAAAAGCACCAAAAAGCGAGAGCGCATGTACTAACAGCTCAATAAACAACTGAAAAATTCTCAATGTACTGAGGTTGATTCAAACTACTTTTTTTAATGCCACAGCGTCTCGAGAAACAGGAGAAGCAGACACATGTCCTCATGGAATGTAAAAATTGTTTGGTAGTAAGTTACAATGGACCAGTTTAAAATCAATGAGGAAACATTTCAGCGGCCTTTCTGGCTCCCTACCTGAACCTGCATGTAGAGGTGAGCCTCTTGGCGCTCCTTCCTCTTCTGTGCCTCCACCCTCTTCTCTTCCTGCAGACGCTCCACCAGCTGCTGAGGGATGTCCACGTCAGTCATGGGCTGAAGCACTTCGCCTGGGAAACATCACAAATTCCAAGTAAGAAACTGACCACCAGTTTAAAGCACAAAAATCATCTTTTTTTTTTTTAAAGATTTAATTCTAATCATAATATATGACTGACACAATGACGACAGTGTTGTACTTTGGCATTTTCAAACCCTTTGTAAACTTGAATCAGAGGAAGGAAGAAGCGTATTACTCACTGAGCTTGGACTCACGAATGTAAACCAACATGTAGGCGTTGGTGCAGTGGCGGACTGAGAGGTCGTCATCGTGTCCGCCGTAGTTGTGTTCTATGGCCTCTTCCTTGGTGCACCGTGACACGACGTCATCGTCAAATTTACACCACTGCAGAGGTGGAACGGTAAAGGAAAGAAGGGCAGAAATGAAGGGGAAAGAAGGACACAGATAATGGGGGGGGAAAAAAACCCAAGAAGAGAGGGAAGAGTGAGGAAGAAGAGAAAACCAGAAAGAACTTAAGATAATCACCGACTTTAAATCACTGAGATATATTTAATGAACCCCATAAGTATACTAAATGTTTTGGAGGAAAACATTTTATGTACAGGAGCATCTATTGAGCCTGTCTTAAGTGGATGAGCCCAAATGAGTTAATCTCTTATTAACCAAACTAGAGAATTGTAGAAAAAAAGTCAAGTTGGTGTGAAGTTAGCCACCACACTGCTCTCATGACGTATTCACTTTCTGGCAAAGCAATATTCATTACACAGCATATGTAATAAAAGCCTGGCTTTAAAGCATCCTTTTGTTTGACGACAGGTGGTAGGTGACCCATCTGTCAGGACGCTGGTCTGTATTTGCCCTCAGGCAGCAGGTTTCTGAATCATAAAGACCGCTACTCCCAAGTACGTCAGCAGTTTTATATATATCACATAATTTTGCATCTTGACTTCTCAATATGCAAATAAAATTAGAGAGCATCTAAAAACGGCAACAATTTCTGAATATCCTTAAATTAATGTATTTATAAGCTCTCTAAACATTTCAATTTATAAGAAAATATCTCAAGACAACATGTCTCCATTATTGCTCCATATCCACTGACAGTACTCAAAAGTGAAGATGCTGATGTTGGTTAAAATGGACAAACATGCAGTCCTCCCTTAGCTTGAACCCCAAAAAAGTGAAGCCCCTCTGTAATGCCTAAATCCACTCCCGCTAAATCTTTTGGTGAAAGGTGCATAAAAAAAAGTTGTTCTCACTATTGGTTCCTTGACACTCACTTTGCCGTCTCCTTTTGGGTTAAGATAGACGACGTAGTGACCGCCATGGTTGTCCCCGCTGTGCACCAGCACTGCATGGAGGATGTAGTTGGCTGGGTCCTTGGAGTCTGGCTTCTGGAGGAACTCGTCCAGAGGTAACTGATCTGGAAACTCAAACCTGTGGAGCAGAGGGAAATCAAGACGCAGTGAGCACAGGTGGATGGGCGGGAGGGGCAGATGAGGGCACGAGTGAGGGGAATGGGGGTGCGTGTTCACGTTCACATACCCGGAAGGGGCTAGGTATACGCCTGTGGCAGCATCAGGAGGGAAACTCTTAGCTTATCCAGGCAACACAGCTGAAAATGATCTTTTCTTTGCTTTGAACGACTCGCAATATTTCACTGCACTGTCATCATTAGTGCGCACGAGGCTTTGCATCATATGATAAGGCCAACAGGACAGCTTCTCAGCTACTTCCTTTCTCACTGTCATGGAGCAGGAGGTCGGGACTTGCTCTTTACAGAGTGGCTGCTCAAACTGACATTTCGGGAAACAGACTCTTTTTCTTCTCTTGTTATAAAGGACCAGATTCTCTTAAACTATGTCCAACTAGAAGCTACAGACACACTAAGTGCTGTGGAATCGTCTTCTTTGGGCGTTGTTATATAGCCGATGCAAGCAAAGTAAAGCATGTCTCACCTGTCATTAATCTTGATATTTTGGTCAGTCTGTGGATCATACATGAAGCGCATCAGCTGCAGATGAAGGATCGGAGGAAAGGTGAGGAACTTGACTCCTTTTTCTGCTTCCTGCAGAGCAAACAGAAGCATGTCAGACACCCAGGCAGTCTTCTATTTCTCGCCATATTTTCAGAGCAATCAAACACAGAGCTTCACATTTCTGTAGACTTTCTTGTTTTAATGCAAGAGTTAACAGAAAGCAAGCAAGATCCAACTTCCCTTTAGATGTTGAATATAATAATGAAGTAAAACTGAGCAAAATAAAGACAAGAACATAAAATAAATCAATAGTGAGGATGACTCCATCAACATTTACCTGAAGGCCGTGCTCTCCCGCATCGTATTTGTTGTCCCCATCTAACTGTTCAGTTGCAACGTAATCTTTGAATGACTCGAAGACTGAAAAAGGACAAGAACGTAAATGAAGTTAGAAAAATATCCTAACAGAGCTGAACACTGACTCTGAAAGAAGTAATAGAGAAATAAAGATAAAGTACAATAAAAAAGAGAACAATAAAGTGATTAATGGAGGACAAGGGAGAAGCGGCACTTCTACTCACTGTTTTTCTTTCCTTTTATGCTAAGCTGAATATCATAGTAGTCCTCTATCCGTTCAGATCGGTAGTCCACATGCTTACACTGGATATATGACTGCAAAGGAACACACACACACACAGCCACATGAGTCAGAATGTAGGATACAATAAGCTAAAAACATTTTTCAAAGGGGTCAAATCTTGATTTAACCTCGTTCTATTCTTACACAGACATTCCTTCAGGCTACATCCTGTACAAAGTTAGCCTACTTTGTCACCATGTTTACGGAAGGTGCACCGTGATACATGCTGCAAGGAAATTACCGAGCAGAAAAAGAGTGTGTGCAAACGTTTATCTCTGAAGAGTTTTTTTTTTTTTGTCAAACTATAAATAAGTCAAAACGGAACTGTAACAAATACACGACATATACGGCCAAAACTAGCAACTGGAGTGGACTAGAAGAGAAAAACTAAAAGAATACATACCACCATTTTCCCTCTGAAGAGCTTAGGAATCGTTCCCTCGACACAAGTTCCTTTCATTTTGTTCTCAACATTGTCCAGGAGCTGTAACACACGTACACGCATCAGTAATCACTCAGCAAGCACGCGTGTACATACATAACATCAGATGGAGGAAAACTCACCACTCTGCACAGCTCCTGTACATCGTGTTGCATGAAGCTATCTAGTGTTTCCCATCTTCACATGAAAACACACAGCAAGGGCAGTCAGACAAAACCTCTGGCGAGACGGACTTTCACATTACAGTTATGCTGCTGAACCAACATCCGAGTAAAACGTTTGTTTCATTATTCATCTTTTTAAAAGACAAAGTGTGTTTTTTCAGTCAATAAATAAAAAAAGCAAAACTGACCCGAAGGACTTGGTGAGTTTCTTGGTGCCAACAGGCTTGTCGCTGTGTTGCAGCTCATAGAAAACCCTCTGCAGCGCCAGAGGGACGCTCTTGGAGGAGTCATCCCCTTCTGTGGGCATCATGTAGACCGCCTGGGAAGAGAAGCGTCATGACCACTCACAGCAGGACACAAGGACAGAGATGCTCTCAAGCCGAGGCCGACATTTTTCATTGTTTTGCGCGATGAATTTTGCTGTGCTCCTGCTATAACACCCGGATGACAAACGAAACATGCATTTTAGAGCTGATGAAAGAAAGATCCGCAAGGCCAATGATATGCATCAGCAAGACTAAACAAAACAAAATCAATATGCAACTAAAAACAGCAGCAGACAAGAGATTTTATGACCAGGCCAGCAGGTTGTGACCCCACTTTGTTCATTCGTTATCTGTGAGAATCTGGTGGGGTTACTTCTAATGCAGTCCACGAAAACCACTGAAACAAAGAAAAAGCCATACCCGCCGTAGCTGGTTTGTGAAGAAGAGTGTCTGTAGCAGGCTATTCATGTAGCAGGTGGCTCCCTGGTTCTTCAGTCCAACATATCCTGTGTGTTTCTTTGAGTCCCAGCTGGTTGTACAGAAAGGAAATAATATCAGAGTAATAAACCACGGGCTGAATTAAAAAGAAAAGGCTTTCTGGGATCAATGCCGAAAGCTTCAAGGGGAAATTCCACATACGCCACTCCGTGTGGGGCATCGGCCTGGACGTAGACTTCAAATGTGACTTTGTCATCATCAATGAAGCCTCTCTCTGGGTCAGTCACATCCTGAAACAGAGCACCGCAAAAACCGGTAAGACGGGAGGAAACAAGGCTGTCACAGGTTAAAGTAAAGCACAGAAGCTCAGATGAACTTTGAACGTCACAATTCATGGGACAACTCAAAAGCATAAAATAAATCTTTCACAAAGTGCGGCTGCCAACGTAATTTAATAGTTAATTTCTAACCTCAAACAATGCTGCCTGTATCAATTAAAGCTGGAATGTTTGTACTCACACTCCAGGACATGAAGTTGGAGAAACCCCAGTCGTTCTCTTTGTGGAAGAACAGGTGACTGATCCTGCGACTGAACGACTTCTCGTCGTCTTTGTAGTTGATGATCTTCAGCATGGCCTGTGCATGGCATGACCATGACCTGAAACACGTCAACAAAACACACGTTCACGGTTTAAAGGATGTATTCGAACAGTGAGATGTATCAGACAGCTTTGTTTTCTTCAAGACCTTCATGATGCTTTTACTAAAAAGAACAGAACACAGGTTGAAGATTTTCCTCTCAATAGCCATAAAAAGTGACGCGAATCAATAAGCAGCGATCTCGATCATCATTGAGCCTGAAACATTACATGTTGATGTGAACAACATCAAAGCAACTATTTTATTTCTAAATTGTCTTGTAGACTGAATACAGATCACCAGTGCCTAAAAAAGCTTACAACTATATCCGAGGGATAAAAAGGATTTGAGCTTTCTCACTGAATCTACAAAAATAACTACAAGCAAACAAGTGAATTAACAAGTGAATTAGATTTTGCTGAAAAGTGTAATCATGTCAATCAATAGGGAAGATTTGGTTAAATAAATACTTGAATGAAGCATAGATGCAACTCAGAAGGGCTTTAATTTTAAATCATGAGCAGATGTTGCAGCATTCAGCCAAAAACGGTTCAAGCTGATCGGCATCAACAATAATGGAAGGGTGCAGCCAAATACCACAGGGACGACAAGGTGTGTAAAGGAAGCCAGCTACAGGCATGTTGATTACTGTAGTCACAGCAAAGAGAAAAGCACTACTGAAGACAGTTATTTGACATCTCCATCAGGAAACAGTAAGATGGTTGGAGCAGGTTTCTTTTCACCGCATTGTGTGCTACATTCACGTAATCAAACATGGACGCACGCAGCATCATGCTGTTGGGATACATCTCCAAGACACACTTTAGCTGGATAGAAAATCAATCGTGTCCTCGACCTGGAAAGCATAACTATTTAAATGTTATTGTGTTCAGACCATATACACAAATAGCACAGGCTGGCCTGCTGTTAACTGGAATGACATGTATCGACACTGCAGTATTACAGCATTAAATGGCTGCGCTGGGCTACGCTGAAACTCTGCAGTCTCTCCGTCTCTCCCTCCATCATGACTTTACTCTGAATCTGTTGTTTCGATTACGTTTCTGTGCCCACCTATGTACACTCAAATCTCATCCATATTTAATATTTACAGAGCTGCGTTATCTTTCTGCAAATGCAAACAAATTATATCCTGTCGCTGCTGCACTATAAACAAGAGGATGATTTATTTGTGAACACTGAAGAAACATATTCCGTTCGTCAAGTCAATTATATTACTGTGACGTGGAACAACATGTAGCAGCCCACAACAACCACAGACACTGCCACCGTGCACCCTGAGCAAAAAAGGACACTTACGTGGAGTCGGACTCTGCGTTGCACTGCAGGAAGAAGCCCACGCTCTTCTGGTGCGGCCGGTCGGGATAGAAGCGCGGCATGACCATGATCTTCCAGGGCAGGTTCCGAACAAAACAGGACGGGCTGAGCACGGACTCGCTCAGGCGGCTGAAGCGCTCAACGACAAATCGAAAAGTTGCCTCTGACCGCCAACTGGTGTCTGCGAAAAGCACGGAGGACAATCGGAGAGCAGCAGATGAGAGGGCAGTGAAAACAAGCTTTTCCCCAATTCAGTAAAAATGACCGGGTGCCTAAAAGGGCCTTCAGTTTGGTAAATACTGCGATAGCGTGGCGGCAGTCAGAACCGTCTGCCTTCATGTTGATGCACTCACACTCACAGAACAGAAACAAGAGCAAGCTCCACCGCATGTATTTCAAAGAGCACTTTTTCCCCCCTAAAAAAAATCAGCTTGAGCAATGATATATGTATAATGTATTATGAAGTCTTACATCTTTTATATTTAAGCTTTAAACTCATATGTTAGCTTTACCCTGAAAGAAAATGACCATAAAAAAAACGAAATACGGTAAATCTGGTAATATGGTAAATCTGTGTTTTCATTTCAGTCACTGGACAAGTCTGAAACATGTTAAAGTGCAGTGTTTGTATTAGTCCACATCCTCCTCACCATCCTCCATGTCCTCCTCTGTATTGTTGTGTCCATCTGCCATGGCCACGTTACCATTGATCACTGGGTTGGCCGGGATTCTTGGAGGGTCATCTGTATCCCCAGCTACAAAGAGAGAAAAACAATATGATCAGGGTGTGTAGGTGTGTGTGTACACACAGCAACACACTGACAGATAGTACAGCCATCTCATTTTTCATATGAAAGCTTTTGTAGTGCTACAGATGACAAAAGCTTTAGAAATGTGGCGGTAAAGCGCAAAAACCCATGGTCAATAAAGCAGGGTAGGAAAAAAAAAAAGAGGTCTGACAGAAGATTTAAATTATTTAAAGCCAAACACAGCACCTGTATGAGACTAAAGCCGTGTATTTAGACAAACTGGAAAGAGCAAAACATTAAGATCTTTTTTTTTTTTTTTTAATAAATGATTACCTCCTTAAACTTATGTTTTGGTCATAAAGATAATGAAATATTTTAGTAAAAGCATAAATTGGGAGCGTTCCCATCCAATTTTCTGTCCTGTATTGGAAAAATCCTGCTGAGACATCATGAGAAGTCTCCTTTCCAAGCTCTTGGAACAGTGTGTGTGTCTGTGTGTGTGTGTGTGTGTGTGTGTGTGTACCTAACAAAAGACCAAGCAGCGCAACAGCGGGCTAGGTAATTATGGATACACTGCAGGATTAAGCTGCAAGTCATCACTCAAACAAAGCACACGTGCACAGAGGACGCAATCTATCCCAGCCAAATGAGCCGTCTCACTGCACAAACTATCAAAACACGGTGATGACAGAATCAGAGGGGCTTTGAGCCGACTGCCAGGAGTCGGTAAAGTCTGTCTAAACCCTGTGATGCTGACAATGATGCTACAGAAGCCAGATTTCAGAGTAACAACGGCACCAGCATGATCGCTGTCATCAAATGTGCTGCCCTGTCAGTCAATCTGTGAGAAAGCTCTTCATGTGCATCTGTGTTTTCTCAACTACCAGCAGGCCCTCAGACACAGTTGTGCGAGTTAACTTATTGTCCGGGTCCTTTAGGAAGCTGACCTTGTTTCCCCAAGTGGATTAAACCCAGCTAATGGGGTCTGTCAGTCAACTCTATGACAAGCTTGTCCTGCTTTTTGTATCAATGTGCAGGAAAATCTTGGTGAAAGGATCCATTGATGAATCAAAACCTGTACAAGTCGAGCTGAATCTAGGAGTTTATGCTGAACAGAAAAAAAGGTATATGCCTCTGATATAAGCTGAAGAGACATCAAATATACATCAAAAAAAATTTGTAAGACACTTCCTGTATAATATACACAGTTCAGGAAAAAATAAAAGTACAATAGCGCCTCGAAATGCCTGCTACAACTGAGCTATAACAGTAACTTTTAATATTTACCCATTAAAGAAGGAAACGGAAAGAAACCAGTCTAATCTGTGTTTATCTTTTCAAGTCCACGGCTTCTGGACTGGAAGTAGACGAAATTATTTCAAACACAATTTTAAATATTTCCCTATAAAAAAAAAAAATAATCAAGCAACGTCAATAGATAGTTTCAGACAATTGGCATCTAAAAAGGTACAGCTCATTCTGTTACAGTGACTTGGCACTAAGTGGTGAAAATACATTTTGGTGCATCAGATCAGACTAAAATGTGTTCCTGACTTTCAGAAATAATACTGCAATAATGGACTTAAACGTGAGGATTAATAGTCACTTTAATACTGTCAATTCAGTTTCTGAATGTATAACAAATACAACCAATTGAACGAGACTCCACAGCAGTATTAGACTGAATAACAGAATGGAAACAATGAGCTATCCCAAGGGTTGACAAACCCTTTAACAAACAAAAAATTACATTTGTAGCACACAATAAAACTTGCTGCAGCTGTGTAGTCTAACACCATAAAGGAAATGCAGTGTGAGAGTGTGCGTGCTGTTGCCATGACCCATAAGTGAAAGTGAGGAGTTTTATTATGACTACTTGTTTTCACTGCCCTTGTAAGGCTGCAGTGCACTGATGGAGAACCCAAGAATGGTTAATCAGACCAGTGGGGAGAGCTTAGCATGTGCACCTGCAACCACTGGAACAAAGATGAAACCCACTGACAGGAAAACTGGGCTTAAAATTTAGTAGCAATTCACAAATTCAAACTGTGTTGAGTTCGTTTGAGTGAACAACAGGCTGTGTGAGAGAACACAAATAACACAATCACCATTGCTGAATGACGCAGTGAAGCTGAGGGCTTCGTCCACTGTCTACTAAGGATGAAGTTCATATACGTACAAACTCAATATAAATGTTGCTGGGGTTGATGTTCAGTGTGTAAAATGCTTGCAACACACTGTAAGAGCTGGCCTGGGCTCGAAATCGAACTAACAAAAACATAGATCATTAAAAATGGCGAGCTCCATGCCTTTTGGTCCTCCATACAATGAAGCAGCAAATCCCCGCGCTGTCCGTGTGCGGGCCTGGCTTACCGCAGCGGCGACTACCGTTACTTGCCAGCACTGTCGCACGTTTCACGCAACATCGTGACAAATGTCAACATATCGACGAACAGAAATAACGGGGTAGTTAACGTGGGATGGTTGGGATTGCCATTGTTCCTGAAGGCAGTGCTGCTAAACACGGCACACGATGAGCTGTTAAGTAAATCGGGATTGACGCATCTGCGCTTCAGTTAGCAACCTAGCAAACACCAGATCCGTCTGCAGGCCTTTATTAGCCAACATAAGCTGGAATTACGTAGTCCAGCCGACTGGTTATAATAAAACTTAGCCGAACAACGTTGGATAAAGTCAATGCATAGTAATGTTAAAGAGAATCTGGAGAGAGATAAGAGAATTACGCGGGGGAAGCTGGCGAGGCCTAACATTCAGCGATAGCCCAAATCGAACGATGCAAAATACAAGCCTCCATTTTGGAACGCCACACACCCCCTCCGTGAGGGTTAGCCGGGAAGCTAACTAGCATGCTAGCTGGCGAATACACGCAACGAAGCGGGCCTGCGAGCTAAATGACTAGCTGACGACTAGCTGCCCCGCTAGCAATGCTAGTTGCGTTCAACACGTTTTAATGACCACATAGGGCAATATCTGTTTTACACGACTCTGTTGTGAACACAGAAATATATCAATTGATTTATATTAATGGCCGCAACGTACAAAATGGCCAGCAGAGACATTTTAGCCGTTAGATATCAGATATCTCTCACGCAGACCCGCATTTAACGTCCGAAGCACCAGACACGATGCTAACGCACCGGATTTTCGCGGCTCGCATAACGTTATTTCTGAAACGGGCATTGACAAACTGTATTTCAACGTCAGGTGCGCTATTAATGCAACTTCTGGTAGCATTAATGGTGATTTTTATTACATCTAGATAGACGCGAGGGCACACAACTGTCGAAATCTAGCGAAAGCTCAAAGTAAAAATAGTAGCAAGATTATGCTTCAGTCTGCCTTGATCTATTCTACAATAAAATACTACCAAACGCAGTGTTTACAAACCATTAAGGTATCGACTAGCATCAGGCCTGGCATCTGTGCATGCGGTGGTTTAGCAAACTGCACCGGTCAACTTGTCACAGCAACAGCCATCAGTTAACCGGACGGTTTATTTAGAAATACAACTGCTGAATGAATGGTTGTCGAGGCTGAGCTCTAATGGCGTCAAAGTCCAGGACCTCGATTTTATGTGCATATAGAATTATATTGCACTACCTGAAAAGATATTAAAGCTCCGTTTGCTTATAATGCAAAATGAGGTCAGCTCCACACAAGTATGCTGCAACGGACGCACAATCAGCAAAAATGCAACCGGCTATCCGAGCTAGCTTCGGGCCTTCGTGTTTACTGTAACGTTTAGCGCCGGTCTGCACAAACAAAACTCATTTTCCGTGCAGTCGTTCCAAGTGCGAAACACAATACAAAAAAGAGTGTGTTTACTTCCACCTTGGCCATTGCTTACCTTCCATCTCCATGTCCTCCGGTTCACTGAGCTGCTGCTCGCCGGCTTTCTGTTGCTGCTGCTGCGTGTGGTGGTGGTGGTTCATGTTGGCAGCTGTTGTTGTTGTGGTGGTGGTGGTGATGCGGTGCTCCCTGTTATCTCTGTTACCCTCGACCTTGTCCAGGGTCGGCTCGGTGGGGAACCGGGTTCTGGACTGCTGGTGAGGTGTGGTGGGATGCGGAGGTGGGGTGGACAGGTCGAGCCTCGGCGGCCGGGCCTGCTCTGTTGCGACCTCGGCCTTGTCCGCTGTCAGCGCCGGGGAGTGAGGAGGGGAGGTCGGCGGGGGAGCGGGTAGAGAAACGCGGACGTATTTGCTCGCTATTCGCCCAATCTCGGCGCCTTAGGTGGGTGCGAGGGGTTGAGATGGCTGGACTGGGGCTCCGGAGAGGGAGGCCCGCTGAAATTAGCTAAATCAATCCGGCTTTACCCCGGGAAATGTGGGGCAGTGTGAGAACTCGCTGCACGACTCGCACCTTGAGGAACAAATACCCTGTTTAGAGCTAGCCTGTCTGAGCTACCTGACACTGGGTAGCCAAACAGTGAGATTGGCGCAACAATAAAAACAACGGCTCATTTGCTAAACACACATTCAACAACTTTGCCTGCGGTATCCCCAGTCCGTGCGCTCCTCCGATTGTCCCTCGTCTGGGGGAGAGCGGAGGAAAAAGCTATCCATTCAAACCAGTTTCCAACACGGAATAGCACTGCTGTGGCCCGACATAAACCAGTTTCCCCCAAACCGCCCCAAAAACGATCAACGACGAAGCGCGTCAGCTCGGTGCATTTCTAGCTAACCTCTGGTGTATGGTGAGGAATGTGCCCGGTCATACAGCGTTTAGCCTGCGCGGCGCGGTGCGGTTCTCCTCTCGCTCCTCCCGTGCTCTGTGATGTGTGGAGTCTGAGGGAAAGCTCAAAATGGCGGTCGCGCTCTTCTCTGAAATGTCACATCCGCATGGAGATCCAAACACGGCCCATCCCCGGCAGGCAGGCAGGCAGGCAGGCAGGCAGACTCTCCTCCAGGCCGAGGAACATCACTCAGACCAGACAGTCCACCAAGAATCACATTGGTCGCACAAAACTAAAAAAAAAAAAAAAAAAAAAAAAATCATCATCACACGAAGTGAAAGCATCCTGATGATGAAATGTACTGGAACAGGCCCGAGCCACACTCACTTGACTGAGAGAAGCTTTCATAAATGTGTAAACAAACTATAGTGCTGACTATAATTACATTAATTGTCATTGTCTTTTGAAAAAAAATTAAAAATGTTCAAAAAGGTGAAATAGTGATCCGCAACATATATTGGTCCAATAAACGAAAAAAAAAAAATCAAAACAAAACTGAGATATTATTTATATTTACCTCCAACTTTACCCCTCCCCCTTAAAACAAAATCGTTTTTATTCTATAATTTCAGTGTTGCTTAACTCCCCAAAAATCTACATTTTGTGGCTGGAGGCGTCCACAATGGTTTAATCAGCACAGTAACAAAGTCTAAAATTGACACATTCATTTTGAGAGTTATGTGAATACAATATGGATGGGATTTGGCATTTTAAATCAAAACCGGACATAGCAAACTTTATTCAAGTAGAAATGAGATTGTAGTGTTGAGCAGGCCGACCTGTAGTTGAGGGCCATAATTTGTTTTGTTAAACTATTTGAAGAATTAATCCACATACTCTCCCAAATTGACCAGAAAAAAAAAATCCCCCAAATATTTTACTGCTGCAAAGACTGGATGGTGTCTGCACTAATAAGAAGTAAAAATATTAATTTCACTGTCATATCACGAAAAAGAAAAATGCACTTATCTGAATCATTTGGATCATTTGACAATGAATATCATACTGAAAATTTTCATTGATGCTGAAGAAATAAAGACATTCCAACTGTGTTTTAGTTTAAGTTTTAGGTCTTATTATTTTAAAGGTATATGGAAACATCACGAACGGTCATAGTGAAGTTTCTTCATGAGATTACTATAAATCATTGAGTGACCCCCCCCCCCCCCCCCAAAAAAAAAACAACAAAAAAACAGAAATTCGGGGAAACTGTATCACTGTGTAACTTTCCTCACAAATTTCCAACATTTTTTTTTCCCAAATCAGTGACTTTCATGTTTGACAAAGCTAAAATAAGAGCGTCTGAGTGAAAATTTCTTTTTAAGAAATGGCACCATCCAGTGGACACAGACAGTCCTACATTAGGCACCATTGTGCTTTTTATTTTCGTTAATCACTTGTTTATGTCGTGTCGCCCTTCGCTCATAGTTGGCTGGGATCGGCTCCTATAGCTGGATGAAGCGACATAACAGTAAGGTGGATGGTTTGAATGTGCCTCTATATATATATTTATTTGAAACATATATTATATTATATTATATTATATTATATTATATTATATTATATTATATTATATTATATTATATTATATTATATTATGCGCTCTCTGCCAAACTTCAGCAATGGGGAAATTTCACTAAGGTTCTTTTGTGTCAATGCCATGACGGACGCGTCACCAGCCAATCAAAATCAGAGTAGCTATTTAAAGCCCACCCTATAATGTACTTTCAACCAATGGGCGTTGGTATTTTTACAGAAGTGGGCGGACCAAATTGCACAACAAGGTAGTCTGTGCTGTATATATATTACAACGTCGGCAACTAGGAAAACTAGTTAGCTAGGCTTATCTTCAAAGATGACAGGAGTGGTACCACCGCAGCGTCGTGGTGCGAAATAGCAAATAACATAACAGTATTTATGATTTAGTTCATATAAGTCATCACTGTGTGTTCATATATTAGTCCTTTTTAAATTAAAAGCAACATTTCTTCGAGTTTTTCGAGCATTAAATGGAGGAGAAGAGGGAAGACGGAGACTCGGAGATACAGGAACACGGACCCGAGCACTGGTTCTCAAAATGGGAGCGGCAGTGTTTGGCCGAAGCGGAGCAGAGGGAGCTGAGCGAGGAAGAGGCCGACAACGAGCAGGATAAACTGTGGCATCTCTTCCAGAACTCCGCCACCGCGGTGGCACAGTTATACAAAGGTGGAAATCAGCATCCGTCTACCAGCACTCTCTATCGTGATACCGTCGGCTTGTATGTTGGCAACCTGGTGTACACAGCCTGGTGAACTGATATTAGCAGAGCTGTTTGTGGGTTACGAACTCGCCCGATGGCGAACTAGCTAGCCGGTACCGCGGATATTAACGTTTACAGCTGATTTCACGACGTTAGATTAAGCTAGCCCGTGTTAGCCTACCACCAAATTAGTGATATTTTGAAACTTATTTGATTGTGGCGGTGTTGAAAGCTAAACCTCACCGGTTTAATCGAACAGTATAAGCGACTGTTGCGTTTGACTACTTTTGTCCGTGTTGACACTCAACTTGGACAGCAGCTGGTAGCTAACGTAACGTTAGCGAGGCTAGTTACAAAATGGCGATGGTAACAACAATCGTAGCTACGCGACATTCCCAGATGACAGTCTCTCCTGTCAGTGTTTGCGTCTGTTTACAGGTCACTCAGATCTGGTAGGCCATCTCAAGGAGTAAATGAAACCATTAGCTCTCAAGCTTTATCGTGAACGACCGGTCCGCTGCCAAGTCGGTTCCACAACACACACAGTGTTAGCAAGCCTAATAATCACAAGATGGCGAGGATAATATTGGTTCGTTTTAGAGTTATTGATTTGGCCACTCTTTGCTCTTGCCCAGGTCTTAATGCTCATCGCAAGTCGCTGTGCAAAATGGACAAGATGTGGACTTGCTAGCCGTGTCTATGTTTGGCATGTATGTTCGACATGGCTCTGCAACTTTCCTGCTGAGAAGGCAGTTAAGTTGGTGTGTCGGTGCTCTCTAAACAAGCCGCTGCCAAGCTGGCCATCTAGTGCTGGCTGACAGTTATTTTTATGCTAAACCCTGTCCCTGCAATTGTAGATGCAAGACAAAATGGCGAATGAAAATGATCTTCACCTCAGCTCTGTAGTCACCATGCTGTCTGGACTTTAGGGGATTTTGCCGTCCTGTTAGTTAAATTGATTTTCTTATCAGGAGGAATGTGTGTATCATCTCTAAAAACGTGTTTTCCCTCTTTGCTGCTGCAGACAGAGTATGCCATCAGCAGGGCCTGTCATTGTGGGTGCCATTTCAGAATGCTGCTACAGCAGTCACCAACCTTTACAAAGGTAAGCAGCCACATCCTTCTTACTTGAAGGATTTATTGATCTATCTGGTACTCTACACCTGCAGTTGTTTGTGCTTCTCCATCAACATGGACACTGATTATCATTGTGCCTGCAAGTGTAGACATGTTTTTATTGACAGACTCTGTCAAACAGTCAACAGACGTGCTCATTATTACATTTTCTAGCTCTATATTGATTTATTTTTTTAACCATCTTGCAGGTTTTTGTCAGTTTAATCTGTACAAGGGTTGAAACAGTGCACATCAAATGGGTCGAATGCTTTCCCTGTAGGAACAATGAAATTAGGTAGATTTTGATGAGCTGGTGACCTGCCCAGGGTCGGCTTCAGCGCCCCACAACCCAGAAATGGACAAAGCTGTCTAATGTATGCAGGGATTTTCAAGACTAGACATTAAGTGTGAGCAAATGCTGTGTAGCTTGCAGCTTCTGAAATTAACTTTCTCTTGATTTGAAGTTACTGATTCAAGCATAAGTTTCACTAGCCATAATCTTTGGTTTTGCTGAAACAGTCATACACTGTGCATATGTGATCGGTCTTAACATATTTCTTATTTTCATCACAGAGAGCGTGGACGCCCATCAGAGAAGCTTTGATCGGGGCATACAGGCGGGGCATCAGCGTCGTAATAAGGTTTTGTTTTGTTTCCATTTTTTTCTCATGTTCTTTTGCAAGCAGAGAAATTGTGACATACATTTGCTTATTTGTTGTTACATTTAAGGAAGTGAGTGTTTCTACACTAAATTCTATTTGACGAACAGAATATATTCATGCATCAGTGTTTAAAAAGATAAACAAATTCAATAACTGATGGATCTTCCATGATTGTATTTGACTGCAGGACATGTTGGCTTGGGTGAAAAAGCGTCGGAGAACGATCCGTCGGGAGGATCTTATCAGCTTCCTGTGCGGCAAAGCACCACCACACAGAAGTAGCAGGGCTAACCCTCGCCTGAGCATGGTGGCCCCCAGCCGGGCAAATTCACCGACAGAGACGGGCTCGTCCGTGGAAGCAGACCTCCAGCCCTTCAGAGAGGCCATAGCACTGCATGGTAAGCAACGTGAAGTGATCAACGGTGCCACATCGGGGGTCATTCTGCCAAAGAATTCCAAATTATTCTCATCCCAGGTAACAGAGGTGATGGTGGATACAATTCAGTGGTTCTGATGGCAACTAATGAAGGCCGAAAAATGCTACACCATAGTTTTAATAGTGTTTACATTTCTTGTTGGTCACAATGATGTTCATAGGAAATCTGTGATTTCCTGAAAAGCGGCCAAGCTGTCTTGTTCTCCTGTCTCTGACATACAGTAGGCCGTGAAACAGCGGAGCTGTGTGTGTTTATGATACCACGCTTGTCCTTCAGCCATCGTGCTCAGCCACATGTGGCTCAGAGATAAGGTTGTTTTACAGGGGTGTGTGAGCATGAGCCAGTGGTAGAAGAGGGCCTCACTCTAACTCCCTCCCACTGTGTGTGTTTATGAGAGAGGGAACATCAGACTGTCAAAAATACTGTTTGTTACCTCCTGGCTTTCTGTGTACAGTTCAGGTTTATGCTAATGTTGGTGGGGTGTTGTGCTGTCGATGAGAATTCAGTGCTGTAAGTGGATTCACATATGAAAGGGGCCGTTTCAGAGTGTACCTAAGGTTAGGCTGGATCATGTTGGGCATTCGGTGGCTTAAGTTACAGAAATACAAGTTCAGTGTCTGTCAGGTGGTTTCAGTGCCTCTGAGTCATCAAATGCCTTTTGTATTTCACTACTGATGTGTTGTGGCTGCTTGAATAGTCTGACTTGTATGAGGGTATTTTCCAAATTAACTGAAGTACGTAACATAAAATACATGCACGACAAAGTTATTGGATATTTCATATTGCAAACCGGTGACATTCAGTGCGATGCAATGAAGTGACAGTGCTACATCAGGGACACGGAACGTACTGCGCTGTGGTTAAAGATGGCTTTGCAGTATTTTTACATTGTGTTTCTGAAAGCTTTGTTTTATTTTTATTGGTGTAGCAGAAATTTTGTTCAGGTCAGGTGATGACAATCAGTGCTTGTCTGTGTTTCTGAGAGATGGCTACTTCAGGTTGAATGTTGATTCTCGTTTGCTCCTGAAATCCAAAATGGAGACAAACTGAGTGAAATGTCGGCCTGAAGTCTTGTCAAAGATCTGTTCGCTTGCTGTTCTTTCCCACTATTCAATAATTGCCCAGCTACTCATTTTTTTAGAACCCAACCGATTTGCTGTTGGAGCAAAGTTTGTTTTTTCTTTTGATCTTCAGATTATTTATCCTGTTTATAAGTTTGAGGTTGTTTGTGCCAGTGTTTGAGATTTTGTTACTTTTGAAATCTTTTCTTTGCTTTTCACTGGAAACATTGAACTTCATGGCAATTTGCTAATGTAGAAAAAAAAAAAAATCAGATTCTGTGTTGACTGTCAGTCTCACCTGTTGCTTTAACCCTTCTCCTTTGTCAGCTGCTGCTGTCCCCTCACCACTAATGCTACATCTATAGTAACATGTCTGGACAGGTATTAAAAGCTGTCTAGTAGTAGGTATTTGGTTTTCCAGCACGTTTGTCATAATTTTCAGTGTTCCATCCTGTCAGTAACTCTGGTCCAGACTGTCATGCAGATTTGAGTGGTGCAGGTATTTTCTCACTTGTTGTATTTGAGCCAGAGGAATCAAACTGTAGTACAACTGCTGCTCATGTGAACGCTGCCATTCCTTCATGGACCAAGTTGGATAGAAGTTGATGTTGGAACACTCGCTAACGGACTTTGGTCCTGGACGTCGTCTGCCTGTTGCTGCAGGATGTTATGGCCGAAGAAATGACGGTGTGTTTTCAGCAGTGTTTCTCTCCTGTCCCCTCCTGCAGGTCTGAGCGGAGCCATGGCGAGCATCAGCGTGCGCTCCGGCGCTCCCGGTTCTCCCACACACGTGAGCGGGAGCAGCAGCAACGCAGGCGGTGCGAGCGGAGGCGGCTCCTCGGGCTCGGGGCCGGTGTGCCGCAGCCGGCGCAACGGCCTCCAGGACGTCGATCTGAACACTTTCATTGCCGAGGAGATGGCGCTGCATCTGGACTCCACAGGCTCCGCCTCCGCCGGAGGGGGAGGAACCAGGAAACGAAACTCCACCCAGTGCAGTGACGTCATCACGGACTCGCCGACGCACAAACGCAACCGGGTGATCTGACCTGCCGCCTGCCTGTGCGCGAAGGGCGGGGGGAGTCGGCTTCAATGCCAGCGATAGGAGAGAGGGATAGATGGGCTTACATGGGACAGATGTACAGGCCGACGCTCGACGCTGAAAATAAAAACGGGGACTGAAGGTCTTCAGGTTGGTCTGCCTGGTGATTGAAGTCAGCTGCTTGTTTCCTTTCCCAGCACAGTTCTACAAATCACTGATGTACAATCAGAACTCTTGACGAGTGTGTGTTGTCGGGTAGATGGCCGGGAACCCCGGACATCGTCACACATTCCTCAGGCCTCGCTGCCCCGGAAAGGAGACAACAGAGACCATCACCGACGAACGGCTGGACATGCACTGTGCTGCTCGACGAGATAAAGCCACTTGATCTTTGACACGTGTGTGCCCTTCCCTCCTGTAAACCTCACTCATCCTCACCCACCACCTTAATAAGGAAGTGAGGGCCATGATCAAATCGTTTCGCTCAGAGGATTAAGTTGCTCGCCAAACGGGTGATCCGACTCTGCCAGAGACTCACCCCCCCCCCCCCCCCCCCCCCCCCTTCCCCTCCTTCCCCCCCTCGTTTCAAACTCCTTCTTCTTTCTGTTACTTCATCATTGCAGCTCAGAGTGGATGTTGCCCATCAGCGGTGGCGCTCAATCACCTAGCCGGAGTCCATGCGTGTCTTCGCCCCTTGTAGCCAGGTTTCACTTTCTTTTGGCCACCGAGTTGAAGGCATCAAACTACCAATAGCAGGCTGGTGTTATTTAGACGTTCAGATCTTATTTTCTGATATGACTGCTCTGCCTCTACAGTGGCTCGATTCACTTCAGCCCCTGCTTTTTTTTTTTTTTTTTTTTTTTTTGTTCTCAGTTCTATAGCCACCAGTGTTAAATCATAGATTTGTTGCCACTTTTTGCAGCTGCAGTAGCCAAGTTAATTTAGCTTTTTTTTCCCCCCCCCTCTCGACTTTGTTTTTGTTGTTCAGGAATCAAAAGGAAATACGTTTTGTTTTGACCGTTTTGCAGTCCGTTCCGACTGCAGCACCCTTTTTCTCGCTTTACACTATCATGAAAGCAGCTGCTGTTTTGTGGACGTGATGATTCTGATGAGTTGCAATAAGGATTTTTTGCACTTAGCTTTCACCTCTAACTCATGCAAACAAATCAGCTCTTCCATTGTATTCCAGGTGTAGCCTTGCCCAGCCCGAAACAAGTCCACTCCGTTGGTCCGTTCCACACGGCCAGCAGTGAGAGAGATACCGTAAAACACTTGCTGTGATGAAAGGAGTCCTAGCACACATCTCTTAAAGTATTAGATCGCGTTTCAAAGACTCTGTTGACTCAGCTGCTGGTTATTGGAAGATAATCAGGGCTCTAGCCAGCGCTTAATCACAGAAGTACTGCGAGAACCAAACATATTGGATGATTACCCAGACACTGCTTTGTGCAGAAAGATGTTTGTATTAATAAGAAGTAGGTTTGTGGTTCAGACTAATTACTAGACGTATTTCAGTGAGAAAGGATCAGCTATGAATCTGAAAAGCAGCGTAACCTGTTACTGTACCCATGAATGTTCAGTTTTTTTTATGGGTACATTAACAGAAGTTTATCAGAACTGAATCCGACCCTCTCAATATTGAATTATGTTCTCTAATTTGGCACTGGACGCTCATCAAATCTGGAAATCAGTCCTCGGCTTTCTAAATATGAAAGTTAATCATGTCATGGATAATAATACAGTGTGAAACACTGAGGACATTCTAGCTGTAGTTCCTCCTCAGCTCACTCGCAAGGCATTAATGCTCCTTTGATTTATTCCTTTCCGCCTCATGTTAAACTCCCGCTTGACTTTTGCTGGTCTGAAAAATAAGTTTTCTTTCGTTGTGTTAATGCATGCCAGTTTTTAAACTTCTGTTCAGTTTTGGTCAGCAATTTTTATTTTCTTTCCTAAATCGTTTTCGGTTGGCTTTTCCATTTCCACATGATGGTGAGCAGGTCAGTGAAGGAAAAGGACCAGAGTGGGTGGATTCTGTCTCAGAAGTTCTGCGTCTGGGATTTGCACTTCGAGTAAAATCCCTCAACTAGATTGATTCAATTTGCCTGCGAAGAGCTTTTTGAAAGAGGGTTTGATATTTTTTTTTTCCGGTGCACATTAGCGCGTCCTGTGCGCTGCGGGGATCTTCGGCCGTCACAGGTGTATAGTGAGTTCTCTAACATAGGAAGTTTGTCTCTTCAGTGGGAGCTGTTGCATTTCAGGTCCGTTGCAGTTCAGAGTCGGGGGGGCGTGCCCATCCGCACGCTCCTCAACAAATCAGAGGAATGCATTACGAGTATTAACTTTGCTTTTCCAGACACTCCACGTGGTTGGTGCACTTGGTTGAAAACTAAACGTGAGCTGTTCAGCTGGAACCGCTCGTTTCCCGTAGCAGGGGCGGTCAGTTAAAGGGAAGGCCGGGGAGATGTTACGCATAACGAAGGATTGTTTGAAAAAAAATAAATAAAAGTGTGTTGTTGAGGAGCAGGATCGTTCCCTCTGTTCATCCTGCAGCGTCGACCCTCGCCGATTCACTCGGTTACAAAAGAAGAGGCGCTTGTTTTTTTTGGTTTCTTCCCCTGAGCCAGTCACAGCCTTCATCCACCATCCTCTCAAAAGGCTGATTCATGCCACATGTCTCTGAAGCCAACACTATTATCAGCTGTTTCTTCATACTTATTTGTTTAAAAAAAAAAATAACAAATGGCTAATCTATATACTTAACATTTAATTGTTGGTATGATATATGTGGTTCACGTTGTAAAATAAATAAAAACCATTGAATTGCAATTGGATGGGATGGACAATGTTTCATTAAAAGTGTTTTTCTGGATATTTTCAGGTTTGGTCTTTGTTGTATGAAATGAATGAGATGAGTCTCCAGCTGACACCTGGGCATGTCTTCTCTCACAAATCAAGCTGGTTAAATATTAAACCGTAGCAGATGGGTCATCCTTTGTCCTTTCTCCATGTATTAGTCTTTTAAGTAATTATGAGGCGTTTTTCAGGCACAGAGCAGACTTTAGGTGTTAAAAAAAAAAATAGATAAACAGTTTGTTTCATCTGCATGTCTCGGTTGAGCTTATGCTGACCACTAGAGGGCGCCAGAGCACCGAATTACAAACAACTTCGTCATGAAAATGACTACTTGTACTTGTGCCTCCCTCTCATCAGCTCCTTTTTCAAACCAGTTCTGTTTATGTTGAGCTGTTTTAGCAGGAGTCTAAAAGAAGGATGTAAATTTCATATTCAGATTTAGTCTAACAGATCACCTAAAAAACAAAACTATCCAACTTTACAACCTCAAATGTGTGTTTTGGGGTTGTGTGAGGAAAATATCTCCAAACAGTACAAGATAAACACTTTGCTCGTATTTTCAGCATTATCATTTATTTATATGCTTCAGTGTTTGAGATGATGGCAGCTGTACACCAATGATGGAGGACTTCAACTTGACATGTCAAACTTGAAGCATTTCAATTAAGTTAAATACAAAGAACACAAGCCGATGAAAGTGAAAACAAAAATGGATCTACATCAAAAAATAAAGCGCTGCTCTGCCATCTGAAGGAAGTGTGGATACAAGCTGTACACACGTACAGCCGGCGTCCTGCAGGAACTGGAGTTTCGGTCCGTGAGCGTTTAACATTATAAGCCGTGTTCCCAAATCCTTCAACGGCTCTTCATCCTCTCAGAGGTCCTGCTGGTCCTCCTCCACACTCTGATCAGGCTATCCTCACATAAATACAGCTGCAGTGGTTTTAATGACAGATTTGAGAACATTTTAAAACTAAAAGATTTTAAAAAGTCACTTCTGGGCAATTTGGAGCTGAAGTGTTTTGTCAAAGTTTAATCGCCATGTGCTTCAATCGTTGGGAGTTTTCACGGATGGGCGTTGAAACCGGAGTCCTGCGGGAGATGGGGGACAGAGTGCGAGCTCTCAGTTTGTCAGAGCCCGTCAACATCTGGCTGCGAGCGGGATGAGCTTCAGCGGGGAAGCGCCGGCAGCGGGGCTCAGATCTGGCTGAGGGGCAGGAACTTCTGGTAGTAGCTCTTGGTCACGTCAATCATCAGGTCCTGCGTGCATTCTGGGAGTTCTCCAGAAAAGAGACCTGAGAGTGTGAACCAACCACAGGAAACGGGTCAAAGGTGGCTGTGTGTGTGTGTGTGTGTGTGTGTGTGTGTGTGTGTGTGTGTGTGTGTGTGTGTGTGTGTGTGTGTGTGTGTGTGTGTGTGTGTGTGTCTGACCTGGGCATCCAGAGAAGACTGTGAAAGGAGGAACCACCGTCTCAGGAGGAAGCACAGTGTTGTCTAAGATCTTGCAGCAGTCCTTTAACACACACCGACGACCCTGAACACAACATCCCGGTAAGTTAAGCCTTTCCAGGGCAGTGCTCTTTAGTACTATTAACAATGACATTTTATAATAATTTCACCATCAAGCTCTCCCACATTTTCACTGACACTAACTTTGTTTGTATGGTGCCAATTTTTCATCCCTATTTCCACGGTTTACCTGTATCCACCATGTGTACAGGTACAGTGTGTGGCTAGGGTTATCTAGGAATAGTATTGAATTAATATAGAGAAATGACTTCCCCAAGATTAGAAAAGTATGCAATCTTTCTTTTGTCATAAGCAAAATATACAGTATGTGATAAATTCAACTGATTAAACCTGATTTGGAAAAGCACACACCTCTCTATATATGGCCAGAGAGGTTACCAAGAACCTGATGGTCACTCTGAAACAGCTCCAGCGTTCCTCTGAGGAAATGGGAGAACCTTCCAGAAGGACAACCATCTCTATAGCAATCCACCAATCAGGCCTTTATGATAGAATGGCCTGTGAATGTCCTTGAGTGGCCCAGCATTGAACCCCATTGAACAGCTCTGGAAAGGCCAGAGACGGTCCCCATCTAACCTGACAGAGCGAGAGAGGATCGGCAGAGAAGAATGAGGGAAAATACCCCAAACACAGGTGTGCCAAGCTTGTAGCATCACACCCAAGAAGGCCTGAGTATTGTGTGTAGATTGATGAGAGAAAAAAGAAAGTTCCATTTTAGAATAAGGCTGTAACATAACAAAATCTGGAAAAATGTGAGGGGATTGAACACTTTCTGGATGCACTGGAAAGTTTTGTTAATCTCCAAAGATCTATTGTCATATCTTAGCATTGCTTTTACTTAATATTCAAAGTGAAACCATTTAGAATTCCAAGTGTAAATGTAATAACGTATAAACAGACCGTTTAAAACATGATGAAAATTGTGATACCTTTCATTTGTCAAAGAAAACAAACTATTTGTTGTGACTGCAAGAGGAGAGTGTGTTCTGCATGATAACTTCATTTAGGTTACGTAATGTTTGAATTACGGTACTCACATGAAATATTGGATGGCTTGTTCCTGCAGGAATCATTTCAGTTCTTCTCATATTTCATCTGAACTGTCATGGTCAATATCGGTACGACGTCAATGACAGACATTTTTAACGGTATAATTTACACTTGTTGTGTTTTGATTTGCAAACCAAAAACAACAGCCAGTCTTTCTTCAGTTTTATCACCTACTACCTTCATATTTTTTGCCCCACAAAAAAAGCTGCATTTAAGTTTCTTTGAATATTAACGTAAAACAGTAATAAATACATTCTAATTGTGATCTGCAGTGAGGCCGTCTGCCTGCACTTCTGTCTCTCTCCTGCGGTTCAGTTTATGTGAACATGACCACCATGTGATCATATGGCCACAGGCAACAGTAGAACCAGCGTCTGTATCGCTCCATTAGCGCTGAAACAGAGTTTTATCTCCTTGAGCATAGTTTCCTTAAAAAGTCAGTGAGCCTGTTTGTGCTCAGGATTTCGTTGTACTCACTATGACACAGTTCTTGCCGATATGGACGTATGAACCGATCTGCGCCGCGTTGACCACGCAGTCCTCCTCGATGAAGACGTGGTCTCCAATGTGTAAAGGGAAGAAGGCCACTCTGGAGGAAAAAAAAAAAAAAAAGACATTTAAGTTGTTTAAGGGGCAGGAACCAAACTGAACATGGGGAAAGTACACCAGCAGCTCGTGGACTGAAATATTAGCACTGTTGAAAGCTGTACGATTAATTTACACAAAGATATGTTTAAGATCAGAACAGTACAAGCTTTCCATAAAAATACTGCCACATACCTGACTAAGACCAAAACAATAAGACTTATTATACTTCTTTGAATTTGACTTTGAGCTGAAGTGAGACAACCAGATTTTTCTTGTTCTAATGATCTGCCAGTGCAATATTAACAAAATAACTATAAGTTCAAACCTTTGCTGCTATTCTGTCACTGCGGATAATATTTAGTATGCATACTTCTCATAACTACAGCTCCTATTCCATTTCTTACATCCAGATCAGTCAGAAATGACCAGAAAGTGAAGAAATGGAGCTTTGTGTACATATAGTCACTACAGTGGCATCCAGGATTTGGTCAGTACGGTTATCAAATCAGAGACAGATTCATTAGCATGTCACACATTTGTCCTCTCTGGGGTTATTTATGATCAAATGACAACAATATTGAGGAACTCCTTGATTTGGCCTTGTAAAAATTGGCACAAAACTTAATCAAGGCACAATTTGTGACAATTCTCGAGCTTGATAAAATTGTGCAAAATTAATTCAATCTAGCCTGAAAGGGTCATTCAGAGGCTTGATTTACCCTTTGCTGAACTTTTTGAACGGTGGTCTGATGACACTCCTGCTCTTCACCACGCAGTGTCTCCCCACCCTGACATTAGCCAGGTCTCCTCTGATGATGCAGTCGTTCATGACAATAGTCTGAAAAACACACAATACACTCAGACTCATCTCTAACAAACTGCACCTACATCACTCTGACTCTTTGGATTCTGACTTACTTTTCCATTGAGGACAATGTTTTGACTTCCACACAGCACAGATTGTCTGCTCACTTTGTTACCGGAGGCCTGAAACAAATACTCACAGGTTAGAATCTGCAATTTAATAAACCGATAAATGTATTTCTGTCTCATTTACACTGAGCACAAACAATGACTTCAGCAGTCCGACGCCCAGCTCCGGCTAGCAAACAGCGAGCTACGAGTCTGAAAACACACACATTACCGTCTCTATGTACTCCGCTTTGTTGTACAGTATTTCAGACAACTCCATGACTGAAGACTTTGCAAAACCGTTCACAACAGTGTATTAATCGGGTATAAAGAGCATCTAAATCCTCTATTTCTGCTCAGAGTGTCACAAACCAAGACTGTCAAAGCGCATGACCGGAAGTGACGACACCACGTTGCCCTAACAACGGAAGAGAGCGCGCCACAGGCGAGCCCAACATAAATAAATAAATAAATAAATAAATAAATAAATAAATAAATAAATAAATAAATCCTAATGGTAATACATCATCTTCTTGATAAGTCTGGAAACAGCGTTCATGATAAAGAATTGAGAAGGAAAACATTATTCAATAACTTTTTGTTTTGTTATAATCCTAGTCACACTTGTCTCACCGTGAGAAGGTCATGACTTCAAACACTCGTGAATGTAAGGACGTGACTGTAGTGTGATGTCGGGATTGGTATGGATCAGTGTGTGCACATTGTGTTTTATGTATGTTTGTATATGAGTGTTTTTCTGGTCATAATTCAACACATATGAAATACAAACACACACACACAAAAAAAGGAGTTCACTTCAGCTGACTAAGAAAAATAATAGACTGAAGCCGGGGGCTGATTGCTGCAGAGCCTGTAAATTCTGAGAATAACAATAACTGTGTGCCACTTACCAAAACGGCAAAAGACAAAAACAAACAAAAAAACAAAAAAACAATATAAAAAACAAATACCAACACATAAGAATGACATAATAAACTAAATATTAATTGCTTCATCTTCAGTCTGATTTGTATCCCTGTATTTTACAGCTTTTTGAAAGTTGACAGCGAGATACTACAAGTTTATCGCTGAGAGCATTCCACAGTTTAACTCCCAGAACAGAAACACGTAGATTTGGTACAAGTGACGCTTTAGAGGTTCTATTACGCTTTAAAAGCGTCTATCTACGTCTCAGACATAAAACAAACCACGAAAACAGGTGGTATAGTGCGCATGCGCATAGCGGAGTCTGACCCCAATGTCTTCTTCCTAGCTGCGCGCGCATCTTTGTCTCTCACTCCGTCATGGCGGCTCGTGTCCTGCAGCAGTGCGTTCGCTCCTTCGCTCGGCCCTCGCTGAGGCTCTGCTCCGGTAACCTCGCCCTCAGAGCCGCTGCCGCTCCGGTGACAGCCCTCCACCGACCCCTGTCCTCTGTCGCAGACAGCCGGAGGACGCGGTGGCTGGACCAGAGCCGGGTGAGTCCGCGCTCACATTGGAGCAGTCGTGGCCTAGCTTGTGACCTACCGATGTCTTTCAAAGCCGCCGGGCCAAAGAGACCCGCTGCCAGCCCACCGTGTGAGGGGAGAGAGGGGTTTAGCTGGGGGTGGGTGTCCGCGGCCGTGGCAGTCCGGGCTGGATTCACTTAAACCCTGAAAAGCGGTTTGACGGCACGACTGACATGTTTGGATGTTAGCCGTTAGCTAGCGTGTTAGCTGGTGCGTTCAGGGACGGCTGTGTTGTTAAACTCATCTGACCTGCAGAACAACCCTGATTTCACCTCCAAAGACACATCAAACTCCTGCATCCAACAGCGTAACCCCATGCCGACGTTTATGGTGCTATTCTAGGGCAAATGCACACTTTATGTACTCTCTCATGAGGTTAAGTAGCTCTTGATCCGGTTAAGTTTACATTTAGCTTACCTTAATGTGAAGATTAATGACGCTCTGTAAACTCACATTTTCAGAAAAGAGCAGGGAGAGGATGACTATTACTGGTATGTGATGGGGTATGTCAGTCACAAGACAAGTAAGTTATGGATGAGTGCTGGATTTCTTAATCTTGTGAGCTTCATAGACAATGAAGAGCATAACTCTTCTCATTTGAATTCAGCTGAGTCTGGTAGACATTGTCTGCAGATGTTAATCCATGCATGTTATGCATGTCTTTGTAGTAAATATTATTCTCTGATCTATTATTGCAATAATTTTATTCATTGACATGTATGTTAATGGACTATTTAGGAGTTCATGAAGAAGGCATTTCCTGACCCCACCTGAAGCTCCCTGGTACCCTCAAGGATCTTTTGATAAAACACTTGTTTTGTCACTGTTAAATTTACTGGTTTAAAACTTCTTGGTTAATTTGAATTCCTCTGCCGAGACAACAGCCTCATGTTCGTATGTCTTGAGACCAGACCAAATAAAAATCTCTCAAAATCTCTCAACTTGAACAAATGTCCTTTGATTCTGTGTGTTTAAGGAAAAACAGTTTTCCATCCTGTAAGCTTTAGTGTCTTATTTACATGTGACTCTGGAAGGTCTGACCTTTGCCCTCCCTCCTCAGATCTCCTCAGTGAGTGTGTTGTGCCGGCACTATGGAGACCTTCCTCCTCTCACCCTAGAAACCATCAAAGACCGCGTCATGTATGTACTCAAGCTGTACGACAAGATCAACCCAGAGAAGGTGAGAAAGGGAAAAACGCCATCAGACCTGAACGCAGCTTAGTTTTATCTGAAATGATGCATGAACGATGGATGAATTATCTTTAAGCATGCTGCTTATATGTTTTATGCGAGCAAAATGTCTGCAGTCTGGCTGAAGTGAAAACAGACAGAATTAATATTTTTAACATCCTGATTGTGTTTTCCAGCTGCAGACAGGCTCCCACTTCATGAAAGATCTGGGACTGGACAGCTTGGACCAGGTGGAGATCATCATGGCCATGGAGGATGAGTTTGGTGAGAGCTGCCACGTTTCCAGTTTAGACTTTTCAGTGTTTTCTTTTGTTTTTACGGAGTGATGGTTGAAGTCGTGACTGAACAGGTGTCACCTCTTTAATTGTCCTCATGTGGCGTGTGTTTCGTGTCGCTGCTGCAGGTTTTGAGATTCCAGACGCAGAAGCAGAGAAGCTGATGACTCCCGAGGAGATTGTACAGTACATCGCAGATAAGAAGGACGTTTACGAATAATCTGCTCACGCAGGTCGGTGTTCCGGCTGAGATCACGCCAACACACTGCGAGCGTCGTTTTGTGCTGATGGTTTACTCTCCCCTCACAGAGGGTGACCCCCCCCCACCACCACGACCACACAGGACGTCCTTTCGAAGCAGACTGCAGCCATACCAGAATTCCCCTGCGCCATCCCGTCAGCTCTCGTGTCCCGTGAGGCATCGCCGGCGCCGCCCGCCGTGTCTTGTCTTTGACTGTATTTAAATGAACATGTTTTTGGGAGTGTGGAGACAAAACGTCAATATTAAAACAAAGTTCTATCACAGTTTGGATTTGTTCTTGTCACGGCGCCATCCTGTGGTTCAGATGTATGATTTCTGTTGAATAGATCAATAAAGACGCACACTGTACACTTTGGTTTCTGATGGTCGGGTCTCTTCAAGGCAACATCCAGTTTAAGTTTATTCTGTCATTTTCTGATGAATCTTTAGAAGATTTCAGTATCAACACCGAAGATTTAAAACAAAAAGTTATGAAGTCATGACAGCGCAGACATAGTTTGATTTTAAAACAATGTCATTGTCTCACTGAGTCATTCTTGATGGTTGAATCCTGCACTTCCTAATGTTTTTTCAGAATATCAGATGTTTATAACTGCAGTGATCCAAAGAAAATGGTTTCTGGAAGGGGATATACACTCACCGGCCACTTTTTCGTGAATGCAAATTTCAAATCAGCCAATCACATGACAGCAACTCAATGCATTTAGGCATGTAGACATGGTCAAGACGATCTGCTGCAGTTCAAACCAGCATCAGAATCGGAAGGAGAGGTGATTTAAGTGACTTTGAACGTGGCATGGTTGTTGGTGTTAGACGGGCTGATCTGAGTATTTCAGAAGCTCCTGATCTACTGGGATTTTCACACACAGCTGTCTCCAGTGTTTACAGAGAATGGTCCGAAAAAGAGAAAATATCCAGTGAGTGGCAGTTGTGTGGGCGAAAAAGCCTTGTTGATGCCAGAGGTCAGTGGAGAATGGCCAGACTGGTCCGAGCTGACAGAAAGGCAACAGTAACTCAAATAACCACTCGTTACAACCAAAGTATACAGAAGAACATCTCTGAATACAACACATCAAACCTTGACGCAGATGGGCTACAGCATCAGAAGACCACACGGCGTGCCACTCCTGTCAGCTAAGAACAGGAAACTGAGGCTACAGGCTCTCTGAAATTGGAAAATAGAAGATTGGAAAAGCGTTGCCTGGTCTGATGAGTCTCGATTTCTGCTGCGACATTCAGATGGTCGGGTCAGAATTTGGCGTCAACAACATGAAAGAATGGATCCATCCTGCCTTGCTTCAACGGTTCAGGCTGGTGGTGGTGGTGTAATGGTGTGGGGGATATTTTCCTGGCACTCTTTGGGCCCCTTAGTACCAATTGAGTATCGTTGCAGCGCCACAGCCTCAGACTGGTTTGTTGACCATGACAATGAGTTCACTTCACTCAAACGGCCTCCACAGTCACCAGATCTCAATCCACTAGAGCACCTTTGGGATGTGGTGGGACCGAAGATTCGCAACATGGACGTGCAGCCGAACAAGTCTGCAGCAACTGCGTGATGCGATCATGTCAGTATGGACCAAACTCCCTGAGGAGTGTTTCCAGTACCCCGATGAATCTATGCCACGAAGGATTAAGGCAGTTCTGAAGGCAAAAGGGGGTCCAATCCAGTACGAGCAAGGTGTATTTAATAAAGTGACCGGTCAGTGTATGTAGGTGTTAACTCTTGTTAAACGTGGTAGTTTTGCAGTATTTAAGAAGTGCCCTCTCAGGGAGTCTCAATGCACATTTTGAGGTCAAAATGTACAGTATAGAAAAAGCTTTAACAATGTAGAATATATAAAATCCCACAATAGCACCACTATTTCTCATTCTCAAAGCTGTAACTCAGTGCTTTGAGATGAGAGAAGCATATAGCATCATATGATCACAGCATTAGATCCAGATTCAGCTTCATCCGTTCGGAAGTTTTGCATCTGTCAGATGAACAGTTTGCACCGGACTTTGAAATGACTGCTAAAGGACATTGGTTCCACTGGTGGATTAGTAGGAGGGGACGGGTGAGATCCGAGACATGAAGCCTCTCCAGGAAGGGAAACGGCCGTCTGACCTCAGAGTAACTATCGTATCCCACCAACACTAACGTATTGATTTTTAAAACTTATTTCAAATACCAAATAATGCATATCAACTAGACGGATCAAATCCTCATGAAACCGTGTAGATTCCATAACTTGACCCCTCCGATGGTGGGCAGGAAATCTCAGTAGTTCATCTGTTATGAAATGTGTGCAGTTCAGCAGACCTGTCCTTAAAATAAACCAGAAACTGGACTTTCAACCATTTTAGAGTCAGAGCAACACAATCCGGTACCAGGTCTCTCCTGAAAAATGTCATGTTTTATCCCCCCTGAACTGAAATAACGAGTCCGTGAGCGGGATCATTGTTAGTCTTTTATTGAGGGTTGTACCCAAGTTATACAGCTTTGTATACCGGCTGCAGGAGCCAGTGGGTTACAAACAGTAATCAGTATACGAGTACAGCCAACAGAAGACCTACTACCTACTACTCTACACCTTAGTACAGATACTCTGAAGAGCACTAAAATCCAGAAAAATAAGGGAAAAAAAAAATACAGAACAAACCAAGCAACAAAGGAAGGAGAATAAAAAGATTAAATGAAACCAAACAAGTAGACAGCATCAGAGGAGACATTCATTATTAGAGCACACTGGAGTTGGTTTTCTATACCATGTAATATCAGGCGACTTTGTTTTTGTCAATTTTTATACCCATACAAATAAAGATTGTCCTTCAAAAAGTGCAGATTCCACCGAAGTTTAAGATAAAATCCTTTGATGACCCAAGGAAGACATTTGAAAATAAAAAGGTACTTCCTGTTTTGTCTGGAAGAGAAAGACTTCCTCTAGTTGATTATAGACACTGTACGCTTATATTTTCATATATATTATATATAGTTTCAACAGTCTCCCAAAGCGATGTGCATAATAGGTTTTACAGGTGATCCAACTACACACTGTGGATTGATAGAATCTCTATAAAAAACATCGTAGTTGTGTAAAATTTGCAGTTTTTCCACCGGCCTCGACGCCCCGCGGCTTCCCGGGGACGAGGCAAGCTGTGAAAAGAAACAAATGGACTTTGCAAATCTTAACCTGTCCTCCTCCCCTGCTACAACTGGCCCGGCGGTAGGTAATAAAGGTTTGTTTTTTTTTTTTTGTTTTTTGTTTTTTCAGTTTATCATTATTAGTAGTACTAGAAGTACGATTTCAACGATGGCACAACATGTTTGAGGAATATTATTGGGAATCCCGTCTCAGCTGAGTTTTTTTTTTCTTCTTTTTTTTTTAGTAAGATGTTGGGATTATTTTTACTTAAAAGACAGCAAAAAACACAAAAACCCAAGGTGGACATGGAAGCCTGGGTTCAACACTCCACTGCATAGTCTCTCTGAGCGACGACCCCCCCCACCCCCCGCCCTCCCCGATAACCCCGCCCCTCCCCCCCCCCACGTCTTTGTGCTGGTTAGACTAAAGCTTTTCAGGGTTTTTGTTTGTGTGTGTTTTCATACTAAATGTAAAACGACAAAAAAGACAGCAGATTCTCACAGTTTTTGTGTTTTTTTTTTCTTTTGTGTATGGTTTTTTTTTGTTGATTTTTCTTTTTTTTTTTTCCTTTTTGTTCTCCAAAAAAAATAGCCTTTAGCGCTTTTTTTGATCGACCGTAGGAGCCGTCAGGTGTGTGTGTGTGTGTGTGTGTGTGTGTGTCATGGTATAATATAGCATTTACTCACAGGATAGTTAAGAGAAACAAAAAGTCACATTATTTTTTTTTTAATTCTTAAATATTAAAAAGTAGTAGCGTATCACCAGCCAGCTTCCCTCCCTACGTCCGTCTGTCCTCCCCGCTCTGGCCCTGTCGGGAAGCTGCTTGGCAGCCCTGGGGGGATTGTACATTGCTCGTGGTGGATTTCACTTGAACTGAAAAAGGTTTTTTTCCTCACATCATCCTTTTTGCAAAATGACAAGGTTTTGTTTTTTTGTTTTTTTTTATATATATCTTCAAGCATTTAACATTGTCCAGCTTTTTAAATACAGAAATGCACACGTACACAACCAAACAGAAAACAGAAAAAAAAAAAAAAATCAAAGTATCGATCCCTTTCCTTCCCTCTCACTCACCCTCCCTCCTCAATTTGGCATGATAATGTGTTACACACACCTCTTCTGCACAACACTGGGTTTTTGCATATTTCCTCAGTCACACAAGCACACACACACAAACACACTCAGTGGACTAGACAGAAATGGAGCGAGAATAAGCTGGCGACCGCAGACAGTAACATGGACTTGAATGAGAGGCGTTTTACAGACGTTGCTTGTCCCTTCTCTAACAGCAGAGTCTCCGAGCGGCTCGACCCGACGACGGGGGATCAGGAAACACACACACACACACACAGCTAAAAACTTAAAGTTCAGTCCCCCCCCCTCCCGGTCAGTTCTGTCTCTCCTGGGCTGAAGCCAGTGTAACCCCCCCAACCCCAAAACCCCGAGTCCCTGAAAAGCCACCGTGAGTCACAGCCCCGCCCGACAGGAAGCCTCGCCTCGTTTTCAGTCAAGCTCGGCACGCAAGCGCGCTCGCTCTCTGCCGTCCGAGGCCGCAGAAGGCAGACTCGAGGCTCCGCTGTCGTTTGTACTATTTCAAAATAAAACCGTTTGCAGCTACATTCTGGCCCGGCGTGGGCGGCGTGGCCAGGCCGCCGCCCCGACCGGCCGGCTGGGCCAGCGCCGGCGGGGGGAGAGGTAAACCCGGAGGGCGGACGGCGGCGCCCCCCTCCGTCTTCTCCCGCTCGCCGAGCTGGGGATCAACAAAGCACCATCTTCTCTTTTTCACACAAACAGCTTTCACTTCAGTTCGAAACAACTGAGACACGCGCACACACACTGACACACACACTTTACCCTGTCACAATACACTCACAGGCGCACCTTCTCTCTCGGACAGAAAAACTCTAAAGTACACCACCCTCGTCTGTCTGACCGTCTCCCGCTTTGCTCTCCGCTCACTCGGCCTTCTCCTCCAACCCACCAAGTGCAAAATCCAAGGCTCCTCAGTTCAATTTGTCAAATGAAGTCAACTCAAAACAAAAAAAAAAAAAAAAGCAAAAAAAAAAGACAAGCACAGTTCGGATGTTCCACTGGATAACAAATGTTCAACAAGACAAAAACAATAAGATAGATATTTATAATATATAGTTTAAGCAAAGAGATCTGGAATTAAGTAAACTAATATTTTGTATGATTGAATTATTTGGTAGAGAGCGGTTCAATACTGGCACACACCACTGTCAAGTCTGGCTAACACTCGAGGTTCTGTCTCACTACATCTGCTCAGAAGGTGTTAAATATTCACGGCTAAACTTAAAAACAACTAAAGCCAACAGCTTCTAGTACTTCTGAAATAAAACCCTATATCAGAGGGGGGGGGGAAATGTACGCGTGCACGCACGAACACACACACGGGGAAAACGACAGGCTTCAAACACAGAATCATAACACGGTGAAGAAAAGTAAATTAAGGTCCATGGCTTCGCTAATGCTGACGTCTCATTCACGCACTCTGAAGCGTCTTTTTTTTTTTTCTTTTAGTTATTCCTCAAAAAATTGTGCATCATAGTAACTGAACAATCACTGGTAGGTAATTCTATTTTTCATGCTTGTATTTTTGTCAACAACAAAAAAAAAAGTAAAATAAAATAAAAGAAACACCACTGGTGGATTTACATTCACGCTGTTCTCTCACACTCACACTCCAGCTGTAGAACTCACATCTGCTGGTACACACACACACACATACACACACACTTGATCACATCAGGAACTTCAGATGAGTACCCCACCCTCCCCTGACCCGAAGGAAGAAGAAGAGAGAGAGAGAGAAAAAATAAAAATAAAAAGAACAGTACAACAATACAATCATATTCTATTTGTAAACAGGTAGAAGCCACTTGACTTGTTGTTGCATCTTCGGACACAATTAGGATCAAGGCAATGAAATGTGGACGACTTTTGCACTGTTAAAATATTATCTTCAACCAAAACGAGATTTTTAAAGTTTTTTTGTCTTCTTTCCTATTTCTTTAAACACATTTGTGGCAATGAGAGCAATATTAAAAAAAAAAAAAAAAAAAAAAAAGAAAAAACGCAAGTAATATTTTGTTGTACTTGATGAAACATTTAAAACATGGTGTGAGACATGGGAAATAAAGAACACCTCTCAGTAGGCCATGTGAACGTGAGAGGCTACAGTATGCATAGATACAGATTCGCCTTTCTCTTGGTTTCGAAGTCTGACGAGACAAGAACATTTTCCACTGACAGCCACACACTCACACCATAAACACTCCCCACTTTTTGATTTTTTTTTCTTCTATTTTTTTTGCTGTTTTTTTTTTTTTAAATCAGTGGAGTGAAGGAGTGGAGGAAGAGGAGGAGAGGAGGGGCAGCGCCCTCCGCCTCGCCGCCCCCTCCCCGCATTAGGAGCCTCCTCTTCCGTCGAGACAGCATATTGAAAGCAGTGTGTTGAGCTTCTCCAGCTTAAAGCAGTTATTTGGCAGAGGAAAAAAAAAAAAAAAAACTTAGACCTATACATAGTTTTCAGTGCTAGAAATTGGATTTTCCTTTCCTACAAGGAGTAGTAGTTTTTTTAATTCCACTACAAGGGGGGGAAAACTGGCTTGATTTCCTGAGAACCATTGCTGGTTATTTAGCAGACAAAGAGGAATAGTTCAAATAACCAACGCCATGGCCAAAAACACTGATCCGAATTCCCAGAGTTACAAAGCATCGTCTTCATCCTCAATAAGAGATTTTTTTTTTGCTGATTTTCTCTTTTATCATTTTTATTGAGTATTTTTTTTCTTTTTGTTTTTTTTTTGTGCATTTTTTTGTTTTTTTTGTTTGTTTTCCATCTTCTCTTTAAAATGAAGAATGAACACACGTTCCGCCTCCTAAGTCTTGTAAACAAGAGGTTGCAGTGTGGCACCTCCAAAACATTGAAAGCCTATTCTGAAAGTGCTGTTCCCTCCTCCTTCCCCCACTCGGGAGGGGCGGGGGCGAAAAGGGAGGGCTTGCTAGATAGGCCCGCCTCCTATATTAGGGTGGGCGGGGCTTGCTAGTCCCAGCTGCGGCTACAGTCCTTTGCACTGCAGAGCTCAACGTTCTTTAGTTTTAAAACAAAAATTGGTGCAATACTTTTTTTAATGTCACTTTTAATATCACCAGATATTCCTCCTACGTCAGGTTTTATTCTTTAACTATCTGTTGATCTTGAACTCCACGACAACGCAGTAAGGTAGGCGTGCCAAGGCAGAGAGGAGCGCACACGTACTCGGTTGCAACTCGCAATCACACACATGCACGCACACAGTACTCTCACACACGCACACACACACGGTAAGGACCTCAATGAGTAAACAGCTACACTGGAAAAACTGGCTGCTCCCTCTATATTGCAGATTATATATACTGAGAAAAAACCACATTCAGTGCAAAGTTAAAAAAGCTCTCATACTCCAACATTGTCAGCAAAACAAAATAAAACAAAAAGAAAAAACTTGAAAAATAAAAAGAATTGGAATTCAAATAAACATGACAAATGAAACAAAAAAATATATATAATAATAATGAGCTCGATTGAAGCTTTTTTTCCGTCTGAAAGAGCACTACCTGGAAGCAAATATCCATCCGTTCACATTATAGAATTGGCCTGCATGATTCAAGTATTCCGACTGATATGTTTTTGGGCTAAAACAAAGTGGACATATGTGCAGAGAGAGAAACGTAACTTGTTTTCCACAGGGCAGACCCCGCTTTGTTGAATATCTGTTAAGTGAGAAAGAGTCCAACTAGTGCCATAGCATTTCAAACTACTGTTTTCCATTTTCTTCTGCTGATTATTGATGATTCTCTACTGACCCTTCACCCAGCCTGCTTTGATTGGCGGAGGCGGTTCACATGGAGTCCCCTCCGCCTGTCAGGTGATCCACCGGGAGGAAGGAGCTGATTGGAGACGGGCTGCTGATCCTCCCTGCCTCGGTGCCACTGGGGTTCCCCCACAGGCTACTGGAATAGTTGGGCCCGCCCCAGAGGGAGGAGCTGTGGAGATCGCTGCTGTTCCACTGGTTGGGTTCCGGAGCGCGGCTGGGAAACGGGTGAGACTGATCCATCCGGCTCTGGGAGGAGCCAATGGCCTGCCAGCTGGAGGAGGGAGTGGCTAAAGACTGCCCTTGTGCAAAGAAACGGTTGATTTCCTCCTCGCTGGCGAACTCAGCCAGAATAGTAGTGTTCCCCAAAACACACCTGCAGAGGAGAGCGGGCAAGAGAGAGAGAGAGGGTGTAAACAAACCATCCAGCAGCTGCAACACACAATCACCATCCTTCAGACACATTTTGTGTGCAATATCAACAGTTTGATACAGCATGTATCACACTAAAGAAGAGGTCTTACATGTGCAGGCTCTTCTGGGCCTTGGCGGCCTCGTCCTTGGAGCTGTAGCATACCACTGCGTTGCCGTGCGGCAGGTTGAGGTGGAATGTGATCAGAGGGCCGTGCTGCATGCACAGGGTCCTCAGTGTGGAGCCGTCAATCTGCAACGGCGACAGCAAAAGTGAGCGGGTGGGCGTCGACGCCACCGCCGGCTTTCCTCGACCACAAGGCTTGTGCAGTCTAATTACCTGAGGTGTGAGATTCTTCAGAACGAGCCACTGGGTTCTCCCTGAGCTGCTGCTGTCGCCCCAACTGGTGCCTGTCAAAAAATAAAATATATGAAATCTGCGACGCTTAAGAAAGTGTAACATGATATATAAGAGAAAAAAATTGTTCACAGTTCGACAGCTATCAAGTTAATAAAAAGAAATTCAAAGTGAAGTTGTCCAAAATGATCAAAACCAGTTGTGTTGAAGTGTTAAGTACAATCGCTTCTCTATAATGTGCTTTCTAATCAGATTTTGCTGCAACATGCACCCATGTGATGTATGGGGAAAAAAAGTGACATCCCCCTTCCTGTGCGACCAGTTAGCACCATGTAGTGACGTAACAATGATGAGAGAAACCTTTGAAGACTCCGGTAATTCGAGCGTCTCTACTACAGCTAGCTGCACAGCACGGCGCTCTCCCTCCTCTCTCACCAGGTGTGTATCTGGACTCAGCGGAGCTCCAGCCGCCCAGCCTCAGGGCAGAGCCGTCCCAGCCGGAGGAGGCGGGGCTGGGCTTCTGGCTGGTGAGGCCGGGCGGTGGCCTGGAGGGGGTCGCCACAGACAGCGCCTTGGGAGGCAGGGGGACCTTCCACAGCTCGTGAGCGAGGGAAGAGTTGGACACAGAACCGCTGCCGGGGGACCACTTCGACTCACTGGGTCTGGCTGTAGAATGGACGAAGAAAACTCAATGTTTACAAAATGTCTTATGTAACCAAAAAAATTAAACCGGCAACAAAAATGCACAAATCCTGCTACCTGAAGTGCTTTGTGCTGTACTGGTGAGGGAACCGCTGTGGCTGGAGGCACGAATGGATGACCAGGCACTGTTAGAAGGCATCGTGGTGTTCAGTGATGAGGATGGCCCTGGAAAGAAGCAGCGTCAGGATCAGCGCTCAGGTCTGTACCGTCGGGCTCATCGAAGAGGATCTTCAGCAGGACTTCATAATCAGCACTTTTCTCTGTATCTGCACCGCACCGTGTGTCCTGCCGCGTCTTACCGTTGTTCCTGTCCCTGAGGTGGTCTGTGTCACGGACGGTGTTGATGGAGAGGTTGTTGATGACACTGCCGGGGGTCACAAATGGGTCAGTCTCAGGGTCAATGTTAGGGTAACCTTTCCAAGGTTCCCCGGGCCGGAACTCTGCAAACGAAAAACACACCCGATGCAGCAATTAGCAGCTTCCAAGGCAAACGGTTCACAAGCAGCAGTGCGTGAGGTGCAAGCGTACCTGGGGGCCAGGTGACAGTGTTTCCATGGGGCGGGGGGGAGTTGGCACGGGGTGGCCAGCCATCGCCCACCGAGCCGAGTGATTGGCCAGGAGGGCTCAGGGGAGACGGGCCAGGAGTCAGAAAGTCATAGAAGGAAGAGTCCTCAAGACGCAGCCCAGACGACATAGCACCTGAGGGAGGAAAGCAAACGTTCCAGTCAACAACAACGAAAATCTTAACTTGGTTCACTACATTATACGGCTTCCACACTCGACTCCTTAAGACCCGATGTTTACCTCAAAGGCATATTTTATTTATGTCATTTCAACAGTTTTTGTACCAGGTTTGCTGTTCTGCTCCAGAGGGTCAGTAGCCCAAAGTTTCTTCAGTCTGGACTGGGGTGGCTCTTTGTAGCTCACAGATCCACCGCCACCACTACCACCACCAACGCCCATGTCCAGGGATACATTCAGGTTAGAGTTCAAGCCTAACGTGAGCGAGAAGAGAAACACAAAAACAGGTACACGTTACTGTCACTGTAAATTTAGTAGTCAACAAACCTGAAAGGCAACAATGCAGATTTCAACACATTATCTCACAATAAATATGAACAGGACAGGCAGTAGTCTACTTACTTAAAGGGAAGTTGCTGAAGGATGCAAGAGCGTTAGTATCCTTCTGCAGCTCAGGTGTATTGTGGGACATGTAGTTATCCAGGTATGGTTTAAGTGGCGGGGCTTGTTTCATGAGGGAGGGGTCCAGGTGTCGCGGCGGCTGCATCAACGAGGGAGACGAGCCAATTGGACGCGTCTGGAAAGAAAACAAAAAATAAAGAAATAAGTACAATAAGATACTGCATGATTTTATAACTGTGAAGATCCACCTTCATGAGACTGATCGTTTAAATCACACGCACCGCTTCAGACGGACGTCCCACTGGCATGGGTCTCTGGCTCTGAGCCTTCTGCTGCTGCTGCTGCTGCTGCTGGAGGAGGAGACGCTGCAGACGGACCAGGAAAGAAAAAATGGCGTCAATGCAGACACATCTCACGTTCAGCGCTGCAGCTAAACCACGAGATCAAATTTAAGATGAGAAAATGTCAAGCATACCTGTAACTGGTTGATCTGGTTGAGCTGTGACAGCTGGTTGAGCTGGGAGAGTTGATTGAGAACAGCCACCTGCTGAGGGCCGAACAGAGGATTCAGACCCCCGTTACCTCCTGGGTACTTCAACAGGGATGGAGGGACCTGCACACGTACAACAGACAGACTTCATCGAATGACATTCAATCCGCTGAAGGTTTGAGAAGCAAATCATTATGTTCATTTTTCCTCGATTATGATCACCCCAAAAATTCATTTCATTTTTTACTCTAACAACTCGAAGATAAAAATTTTTTCTTCCATTATTGTTAGAGTACCATGTATAACTATGTATGTCCTCATACATGCAATGTGTTAAAATTTGTTCATGTAAAAAAAGGACAGGTTAAACGCTCATAATCACATTTATTTGTCAGAATAAAAAAAGAAGAACTTGTGTATGTTTGCTACCTGAGAGGGCAGGATGGGTGGAGGCACTTGGTTGCGGTGATTGGGTTGAGGAGGTGGCTGGGACTGGGGGCCGCCACGGCCCTGTGCTACGCTGTTGCCACCTAACATAGGGTTTACATTCTGTGCAGGGAGAACACACACACAAACACACACAATGATCAAACAAGATGTGACAACATAAATGTTTATACCCGCACTCAATGCAACAAAACAGTCACTGGAACAGTCTGTGCTTTGAAATCCATTCCAGAGGCGATAGAATCGATTCAGTCAGTGTTACAAGCAGAAGGAACAGTGACTGTAATAGGGAATATTTCGTTTCTTTATACCAAGAGGCCTTGAGGATGACCATTTCCTCGTCATCCCTTCCAAACTCACCTGCCGAACTGACCCAGAACTAGCGTGGGACGGAGATGGCCCAGAGTTGGGACGGGGCACAGGCTGAGCGGAATTAGAAGGGGAGATGCTCATGCTTTGATTGCAGGAGAGCTCGTCAGAAGCTGGACTATCGTAAGCAGAGGGGGAGAGCTGCACAAGCAAGGCCAGGAGGAGCACAGCCGATGGACGGCAAGCACAGAAGGACAGGAAGCAGCAGCAGCAGCCAAAGGAGCACAGAGAGGGGATAAGAAAAGGGAGAAAAGAGTTAATTTTTTTAAAAGAGGAAAAGGACTGAGAGGAAAGAAATTGATGTGCAGACAGAGAAAGATTGTAGTTTGTGGCAGAGAAAAAGTATGAAGTGGATAGAAGTGACTGCCGCTTGAAAAGGCAATACAAGGAGAAAATAGAAAGGAAAACAGCAGGACAAGGGATGGACGGGGCAGCATTTATCTCTAAAAGAGAAACAGCAGGAACAAGCCAGGAGCAGTTTGTCAACACTATGAATGAGTCCTTATTATCACTGGATAATTGCTCATCTTTCAGGCTTCCAATTGTTATCCAATTAGCTAATGTGAATGCTTCAATGTTTTGGGAGTTGAAAAACAACATGGCCAAATAATTATTAGTAGAGATAATGAGAACACCATGTAAAACAAAGGCTTCAATGGGAATCTCTTTTTCAAAGGCCAGACGTCCCATGCAATGCGTCACAACCACCACTGAGGGGCGCAATAGGACCAAGGCACCACTACATGTCAGCAACACCTTTACCGTCTACTACCAGATCACAGCAAGACTCGGCCTCCTATCAGTCGTGTTTGAGTGTACTATGGTTATCGTTTTATTCACCTTGTCGTAGTACGGACTGCGATCCATGGCAGACTCTTTGTGGAGCTGGAGTCTTGAGCCGTGGTTCTTCCCCATCACTCCACTGAAGTCTCCAATGCTTCCCATGTCCATACGCTTGTCCTGCACCATCCCGGATCCCTGCTTCATGGAATCATCAGGAGAGTCTCTCTGCCAGGGGGACAAAAAAAAAAAAAAAAAAAAAAAAAAAGAAAAAAAGGCATTTAGGTTTTTTTTTCCTTACAAAAGAGGCTCATTACACTGCACACTGTGTTAATCCTTACAGAGAAGTTCATGTTGTTGAACTGGCTGATAAAGGGCTTCATCCAGGGTTCGTCCGGCTTGTTGACAGATTTGTTCATCTGAAACGCAACGACAAAAATGAGTAAGAATAATGCAAGTTAAATTGAAACTTGTCAGCGTGAAATACAACTAAAATGAATAAATTAAAAAGAGGGTGTGAGCAGACCTTATTGGAGCCTTTGTGTTTGTAGTTCCAGGTGTTTTGGTCGTGGGACCGGTTGTCGTGTTGGTTGTTGTTCCACATGCCAATCTCCACTTCCTCCTCTTGGTCCCAGCTGTTGCTCATGGACACATCTTCACCACACCATGTCTCCATGGGCTTAGGACCTTGAGCTAGAAAACAACATAAATACCAGTGATGTTTTGCAACAGGTGTCTCCACAACATGAAACAATCATACTGTGCACATGATGCAGAAAACTGAACTGCAGTCATGCACCTACCTGATTTAGACTGGCTGCTCCATCCGGACACAGACTCTCTGTTGTCCCTGCTGGGCTCGTTCCAGCCAGACGTGCTGTCCAAGGGCTTTCCCCAGGCAGAAGTCCCATTGTCCACCGTCACAGGAGGAGCAGAGGTCGGCTCCCCCCACGATGAGGACTCCTTCTGCTGAGGGTACGAGTCAGACCAAACTGGAGGAAAAAAGGAAGGTCTCAGAGTCAGTATAGTCTCGAAAATGAAGTCCTTCACAGTTTCATCAAGGGTTAAATAACATGAAGACACCGTCACAGGAAAAGAAAACCGCAATCTGCAATCTTTTGCTCCGCTTGACTCAAGGAGCATTTCTTTGAAAGAGAGGCATACTCAAGCCCTCAAGGATTTTCTTGCTATCTCATTTATAAGACTTCTGTTTAACTCTTGTGTGTGTCAATGTCCAATACGTCCCCTTTACCGTTTCAAAATGCAAGTTGTTACAGACGGCGTATGAGTGAGTTTAAAGGCTCTTGTTACAGCTGACCACCCAGAACCTCTGCTTTCTTCTTTTTACATAAGTGGGGATACCAGCAATACCTTTCTGTAAAAATAGGCCAGATCATGGGGGTGGCCTCAGGCTCCGATGTTTCTCATGTGACTGGCTGAGCTCGCATACAAGTACATGCAAATAACAGCGCAGACAAGCAGGCACACAGCTAGAGGTAGATTCAAAAACCCACCAATGGAAAAATGCATGACGAACTGGGGCAGAAGTCCATATTTATGCGTTCAGGGTTAGTGAATGACTTACAACAATTTTGCATGGACTGATCCATTTCTCTACTACTTTAGATTTGAGCCGATTGCGAGTCCATCTGACATCTTTATTGACTGACTTGCACATAGAGCATATTCTTTCAGTTTATCATGATCCTACTTGCCATTTTTTTCTTTTCAGTACGTATAAAAAACTGCAAATACACGGATCACATCCCACCAATTAAATTCTCAGTTCAGTAGCTAGATAGTTTGCTCCACCCTTCCTAGTCAGTTACTTAGCTGCTCCAGTTAGCTCACTTTACCAGGAACCCTGAATAACCCCAACGGCCCCTCCTGCTCCTCTCCTTCTCAGGCCCCTTCCACTGAAAAGCTGCCCTGCTCGTTTCAGTTTTCCCATCTTGCATTGGAACTATTCCTATTACCAAGTCACCAGACCTCCTCCTCTTCCACTCAAAGTCTCTTTCGCCCTCCTCTCCTGAAACCCAACAAAAGCTTGTATTTCTACAGAAAGAAGAATTGGCGGGCGAGCGAGAAAGGGAGGAGAAAAAGACGAGTGAGAGAAGAGAAAAATCGATGCTCTTAGCATTCCAAAGAGATGACTCAACCGGCTTCACAAAAAGCCCTTCAACATAGACAACACTAAAGAGAGACGGGTAGAAATAGCTCGACATGTTTGGTTTCTCTTCATGTGTTTGACCAAGTAGTCTTGTCTTTGTGTATACATTTGGGAGTCTGCGGAATGGGCACTTTAATACTCCATTTCTCTAATCCTGTATGGACATGGTGAGCTAAACGTGCACCTATTCGGTTTATTATCGACACCAGAAGGTTTTAACTTGTGTTTTTGTTCCATTTGGACACTATCCAACGTCCCTGCAGGTTACCTGTATCTTAATACTGAAGCGAAAATATCAGAACGCAAATGAAAGCATGAGTCACTGCCCTTTCAGCTTAGATTCTGAAAATATGCAGATCATGTTTTGATGGAAGATATTAAAGTAGGACAAACTCAAGTGTTGCAAGTCAGATGGGATCCAACAATGTGAAAGTAAACTTTGAGAGAAAAAAAAAAACTTTATAAGAGCCTGCGGTATGGATGAGGTTCCCCAGGCAGAGTGATTTATATGCCCTATTTATTCTCATAATAAAAGTAACACTGATATATTCCCGTGGAGGTGCTTTCATCGTGTGTGTTCATACTTGCATGCATACATGAATATTTGAACTTACAAGAACTGTTTTTCTCCTGGTTGTTATGCTGCATTGAGCTGTGTGCTACCGGGTGGGACTGGTGCTGAGAGGACGAGCTCATGGCCTCCTGGTCTGGTTGACCAGTCCTGTTCCACATGTTGACAGATCCACCGCCGTATTTGCCTGAGAGGATAGTGCGATTACATTTTGAGCCCAGAATTATGAGCCTTCACACTGAAGATGTTTATGTGGGCTGTGCACAGGACTAGTAAGCAGAAAGGCAAAGTGGCAAGTATTTACCAGGATCTCCCCAGGCTGAAGTTCCGTCATCAATCTCCATCTTCCGACGGATGGATTCTGGGGATGGCTCTTCCCACCCACTTGATGTTTCCTCCTTCTGACCCGTTGTGGGTATGGGTCCTCCCAGCCAGCCTGAAATAATATGAAGAAGAGTGATTGATCGATTCAATTTTCTCCCACTGCAAAGTCTCTGTGGGGTAAAAAAATGAAAACTTAAAGATAAACAAAAGATGGCATGAGAGTTAAATACCCGTGGGCTTGATGGATCCTTGATTGCCTCTGGAAGTGTTTCCGGACTCCGGACCTTTTCCCCACTCATTGGAAGGCTTGGGATTTGGTTCACCCCAATTCTGGCCTCCGTGGTTGTTCTTCATTGGCTCACCCCAGCCCTGACTGTTATTCTGAGCATGAGATCTGTGGGCTGAGTCTCCCCAGTTGGAGCTGGGGTTTGGAGTGCTCTGGTCTGGAGTATTTGAACCGCCGCTCCCGACCCAGGTGTTGCTGCTGCTGGTAGTGGTTCGGCTTGGCTCACTCCAACATCCAGAGCCAGAGCGGTCACTGTCGCTGTCCCATCCCACCGAGCCCGCGCCCTTTTGGGGTTCACCCCAGTGGTTGTTGGCCGTGGCTTGGGTACCATTTCCACTTCCTCCCCAGGTTTCACTTGCATTTCCACCATTGGAACCCCATCCCTGCTGCGGCTTCGGGCCATTAGTCCAGGTATTGGATCTGTGGAGAACCAATGCAGGTTTAAAGTCATATATGCTAACGACAATCAACATTATCCGATATAAATATCCACAATAAGATAAGTGGCATTAGGTTTTGAAATTACCTGTCATCTTTGTTAACGTTGTTACTCCAGGTGTTAGTGTTGCCACCTTTGTAGCTGGATCCATCTTCCCAGCCACTCTGTCCACCTCCACCATTTGACTGGACTTTGTTGTCCCAACCAGAGGTTGGCCTCTGCTCTCCCCAGCCAGAACAACCTGTGTCCAAGCCTGAGCTGCTCGGCCCACCGCCCCAGCCTGCGGAAAAAAAGAAAGAAAAAAAAAAAACAGATGGGTCAATTATTTGATCACCAGATAATTAAAAAAAAAAAAAAAAAAAGACTATAGCTGCATGAACAAAATAACTTTACCTCCTGATGTCTGGGAAGGAGCTGCCTGTGTCGCTGAGCCCCAGTTGGAGCTTGAACTACTGAGCTTTCTTTCATCTCCTCTGGAAATCTTGTTGTTTGGAGAACTGACATCCCAGGCAGTGTTCTGCCGTATGGGCGTCTGACCCCATCCAGTGTTGGACAGAACCCTTGGGTCCACATCAGTCATGGCTGAAAGAAGTACTGCAGAATTGTTGACTTTCCTGCGATTTGCTCCTTTTTGCTGTTCTCTGTCAGAGCTGGATCGGCCGCCGGAGCTCTCGGCGCTTCCCTCACTTCCTCCAGAACGACCCCAACCTCCAGAGACGCTTCCCAAACTCTGACTTCCGCCTCCTCCCATACCCATGGCATCATCCTCCAGGCTCTTCCAGCCATTGCTGGCAGATGTTCCTTTATGACTTGCGGTGTCTGTAACGTTGCCAGAAGCTGTTGATCCCCATTGTCCATTTGACATCTTATTGTTTGATAGAGAAGACGACGATGAGGATGAGGAAGAAGAGGATGCACTGCTCCCCCACGGGCGCGGGATCCCTGCTGGAGGACCTATTGCAGTTTGGTTGCCATTTCCAGGTGTCTGGCCTGCGGAGCCCGGTATTTGATTTGAGCCCACTCCCCAGCTCTGAGGCTGGTTTGGGGTGCTGTTGGGCCCCTGATCCCAGTGTGGGGCCCCAGTGTTATTGTGGTTATTATTACTCTTGTAAGCAGCAGTAGAGGAGATTTGAGGGTTCACAGTGTCTGCGTTTGGGGGGCCCTTGTCTACAGGGTAGGTAGCTGCGCCCCAAGGCGTACCGAATGCCGCAGCTCCTAAGTCTCCTTGGGGATGCTGGGGGGCTGATGAGGGACTTCCATTGGCCAACGGACCCCCACTCCCTCCACCAATGGATTCCCAGGAACAATTCCCGCTGAGTTGGGGTGAGGCGGTAGAGTTTGGTGGACTAGAGGTCATTGTGGCGTTAGTAGTAGTAGTATTAGTAGTATTCATCATGATAGTGTTATTTGGTCCATTGGATTCAGTGTTAAGGTTGGTAGGCTGCAGGCCACCATTTCCACTGTTGCCGCTTCCTAATACCTTGCCGCTAGTTGTACCATTATTCGCCTCAGTGTCTTCCATCATACTGCTATTTTCTGGAGCTGCCATGCCACCCCAGCCCAACAACTGGCCCTGTTGGGGGGCCAGACCCATTTTGGAAATCCCCTGAGCCTGTGCAGGCCGCTGGCCCAGGGACACCGGGCTTGGGGTTGGGTTTTGTGGCCAGGCACCGTGGTTGGCATTTGGGTTTAAAGTGTTTGGGTTTAACCCGCCATTGATGCAAGGGGTGCTGCCGCCACCAGCGGTGATGGCACTGCTTCCTGATTGGGCACCCCAGGCACCACTGTTGGTGACAAGCTTGTTGTTGTGGTTACTAATGTTATTGCTGCCAATACTGTTGGACCCCGCCACGGAGTAGTTTGAGGGCCCAGTGGTGTTATTTCCATTATTTGGACTGCTGATTACTCCCAGACCTCCGCCAATCGCCTGCCGACTGTTGCCATTGCTATCGCCGTTCAGAGAAACCCCGACCATCATGGGAGAAGTCAAGGACGAGGTGGGTGAAGAAGCTGTAGAAGACGCAGAGGAAGAAGCATTTGTTGACATCATCATCGCCGTTGTCACAGCGACAGCAGCAAGGTTTTTCTCTGAGCCGATTGAGGAGTTAGATTCTGCGTCCATGCATTCTGATGCCAACTCGGGGTCTGATCCTGATCCACAGCCAGAGGAGGAAGAGGAGGAGGAACAAGAAAATGAAGAGGAGGAGGGCGGCCAGATGGACGAGCTGGTGGAAGAGGGGTTATTGGGTTGGTCACCGCTTCCGTCCACTAGGACTTTGCCCCAGTTACTGTTGCTGTCACTGTTGCATGGAGAGCCAGAGGACCAGGGGGAAGGCTCATACTGCGAGTCCAGACCAGGATGCTCCAAACCTGGGAAAAAAAAAAACAGAGAAACCGGTAAGATTTTAAGAAAAAGAATGCTCTATTTTATTTAATAAAGTATACGATATTCAACAAAATCACAGAGGAACTCTTTAAATTCCTTTAACACATTTGCTTTTTCCTTTCTAGGCTAGTAAACTGTTGTGGATGTAATCACTGCCAGGCCTTCACTTGGGCACAGCTGCCACCATTTTGTCACCACAGCAGGAACCAAAAGCATGCCAAAGCTATAAACTACGACTCAGTGAGGCAGAGGATGACCATCAGCGGGAGAGCAGAGACAGAGGGCAGGGAACGACCAAGTGTAGAAGAAGGGACGACCGAAGGAAGTGAAGCAAAGAGCGAGCAGCGAGCAAAGGAGACGAGGCAGCAACAACTGAAAACAGATTTAATTAGACCTTCTAAACTGTTTGGCAGGTCTGAAATTTACACTGTATTTCCCCATAAAAGTGGACTTTAAACAAAATCTGACCTGCTGCCAATGAGCCACAAAATCATTCAAAAAAAAAAAAAAAAAAAAAAAACTTCCGTGTTTGATGCCCTTCATTCAAGAAGCTTATTTTAGTTTTTTCCTAGCAGTTTGTCACTGAAGCGGTCTTTTTTTTTTTTTTTGCTGTTGGAATGCATCGACAGCAAACAGATGGGTATTACAACATTTTACAGTACAATAATTCTGCAATTACATGCCTTTGACTGTTGGGTCTCTAAAAACAACAAAAATCTACTTAACATGTAAAACAAGTGATTTATGTTTAAAAAGGGAAGCTTTTCAAAGTAAAAAAACCTAGTGCAGTGACACTGCCATGACTCAATGGATTTTTATTCTGAACGGCAGCATTTTGCTTGTCATTCTAAAAAGTTACACTCACTGTAATAATCTTCCCATGTATAGAGAAGAATTTCAACAGCCTCAGGTAAGCCCTTACTGCTCTGGTATTTAGATAAAAGCTTCGATAGATAGGTTTTCTCCTACCCAACCTGAAATACGCAAACTAATGCCGCTCTTAGAGCAATCCAACGCCCGTTTGCTTCTTTAAGCTCAAAACTGTTTCTCAGTGTTAAATCTCACTCGTATAAAATGGTTGCCAGCTCTTGCTGTGCATGGCGCTTGTTTGCCAAGTCTCTTCTTGAACCTTTTGACACCTCGCTGCGCGCTCATTCATATCTCTTTCTCGCTGATACGCCACGAACAAAATGGATCATTACTCAAGGTCGGGTCACACTGGGTCTAACGCGGTCTGTCAACTTCTCGGCGCAGAGCGAAAGGAAGACGGCAGAAAGACGGGTTTATAAACAGTGAACGAGCTGAAAAAGAAGGCATCATGTCGTCACCTGTTTGATTAGGGGAGTGGCTGACGGAATCCCGAATGGGAGCCATGCCTGGAAACAGAGAGAGAGAGAGAGAAGGCGGTCAAACAGAGGTAGAGCGGGTTAGACAGACACAGGGAACAAATGGCGAGCAAAGATGTTAGAAATAGTTGAACAGATTATTGAACGAAAGTCATGCAAACAGGAATAAAAACAAGCACGAGTGCAAAGTGGGGAAAGTTCAAAGAGGGACTTGCGAGTACAGCAGCATTAGTACAGGCGCCGTTGGTTTATGAGCCCTAGTCACTGGTTAGCCAGCTAAAAACATAACCGAGGAAGTGTTTGCAACACAAATCACGTGCTAAGTGCATGTCAAGGTAAACAATGCTTCCAATGATGGCTCATCATCATCACCAGCTATAATGATCTCTATATATGTCTTGATAACTACTTTTTATGGTTTTCTACTTCTAACAAAGGGCATCTACACCGACACATTCATCAAGCACTGAGTGAGGAAACACCAACACACTGGTGCTTCATTTGAATGCAACTGAATTCAGGTGTTTAATTTGAGAATGGGATGCCTGGCAGTCACAGTGTAGCTCCTGTAGACAACTGGGAGTTTACAGCTAACCCATCGTCTTTATGCTCTTTATTCCCCCTCGATTACCTTTGACTGCCGCTGGTGGCTGCGACTCCTGGCTGGACAGGGAGGCGTCCTCAGGTTGAGTGGAGAACAGGTGACCTCGAGTTCCCAGGTCGATGCTTGGGGAGGTCAAACGTCAAAGCTCAGAGAGCACGGCCTCAAAGGTCTGAGGTGAAGAGGCGGGGCTTTTCAGAGCGGGCGGCAGCCTGATCGGGCCCCCTTGGCATCGCTGAGGACTGTATTTGTGTGTGTATTCTGTAAGTGGGGAGGGGGAAGAGGGGGTGTGGTTTAGGTTAAGGAGTCTGTCTTGACTTGGTGTGCTCTGGCACTGTAGAGAAAGAAAGACAAAAAGGGGAAAGAAAACAGGTTAATACCACAACATTGAAACTTGTTAACACTGTGAAGAGAATCAGTCTGTAAGACAAACAGTGTTAAAAAGGTCTAAAAATCAAAAACCAAGTTTTTAGAGCTGCTTAAATATTTGCCTCTCAGTTGAGCAAACTATAAAACTCAAGGGTCACATGGGTGTATTGAAAAAGAAAAGCTTATTTGTCGCACCTAATTACATGTAAATAGATAACGGAATATCTGCTTACTGAACAACTTGCATCTAATACAGAATTTCCTCTACAGTGCATTGTGTTTTGCAATATTTAAGATCGACATGCAGTCAAAACAGAGTTCTAATATGGTAATTGGCCGTCACTGCATCAGCACTTTTGGAAATTATCTCAATTGTCTACGTCTGCTATATGAAAGCTAAAGTAATTTGCTCACTATGATAAAGCATTAATACAGAGTGAAACTGCTCTGGCAACAAGCAGCTCTTACATATTTGTTTTGCTGCGTTGGTACCGGGCTATTGCAGTTATGTTTAGAAATAACTGAGGAAGACCCTGTGTTGTTTGAGTCCGTGCCAACATGCCATCCGAACATGGTCTTAACCTTTAATACTGTTTTCATCTCCTACAGAGGAAGAGTAGGACAAGTGTGTGACAAAACCCACAAATGCACCGTGAAGAAAGAGGCCGAGCGCCCCAAACACCTCTTCCTATTGGGTGGGTGGGGGTGAGCGTCCGTGGGTAGGACTAGATTAGGGTTGCACAACAGGCTTAAAGTTGGCAGTGCTACGTGACGACGTGAAGGCAAGGAAAACCTCTTACCCCGATGCAAAGCAAGAGAAGCAGTTAAGTGACAAGAACAACATAGAACGGTGTGAAAACTGGATGAAAATACAAGGAACTAGAAGACAAACCCAAGAAGCAATCAGCAGCTTGAGAAGGACACAAGCCTCCTTCAGAGAAAATACATGAGTATATTCAACGGCAAGAAGCAGCAAAGTGTGTGCGTGTCCTCTGACCTTTGCTTATGCAGGTTAGCGAGTGTGTTCGCTCTCCCTGCCGGCCGCAGCGGTACACAGGTCTATTTATAAATCTCTAGTTCAAATAGCAACCACTCTGTTCACCAGCCAGCTTGATAAGAGAACAAACAAATCCATGTGTCGACGACAAGCAAAGGCACAGACATGAGAAGCACATATGTGCAAGGCGATCAATTTTTTTAAATTTCTCTCTTTTACTGAAGATAAAGGTTTAACTGGACACTACACCAATATCAACGAAGGGAGACTTTACTAGAAACACAAACTAATAACCAGTGCAGAGTAACAACACTGACCAGACACATTAAACTGAGGCCAAAACCTCGCCTTTATTAACTCGGAGCTCACTACCTAAAACTGGGCATCCTGCCAGCGCCTCGGCACGCACCCTGCCAGAGAGCTGCTCAAATGCCGTCTGGAACCAATCGAAAAACAGACAATAATGAAATCATCACGCCAAGTTTCCAAAGAAAGTGGCTCAAATTCATGAAGATAAAAAAAAAACATGAGAGCTAGAGCAGACACACAGAAACTACTGTATACACCTTTCTCCTTAAGCCATACCAGTGAAAGTCAAGCCCCTTCCAGCAAATGGAGCTGTTTACTTTCATGACTCTTGACTCAACCCTTCAACATGGAAAGACTTCTGTCAACCCCAAAGCATCTGATTCAAAGCAGCTATGTGGAGAACCCATTTAACCTTATAAGGTAGAACGAATCAAATCGAATTAATAAGGACACGTTTAACATGTTACTAGTGCCCACACACTAAGCCAGTACTTTTCAGCTGAAGATTGCGGTCAGACAAAGGTCATCTCTTTTGACTGACCTGAGCTTGTACAATGTATAAACAGAATATTGTGTAATATAAATAACTGATTTGTAAAATAACCCAAGAAAAAAAATGCATGAACTTCATAGGAACTGCAGAAAGTAAGGATCATTGGTTCTGTATTGTGTAGTTCATAACTGGGTAACTGAGGTCATTTATCTGCCATATAGACAGACGCACACCTGCAAAATCAGTCTGTTTGCTGTTAGACACCATACTATTGATGCAAACGTTTACATGGCTCGACTCCGGGGTATACAAGCATGTCCACTGCTGCTGTTAGGCGCATAAGAGTACAGTTTGTTCCTCTTTCACCCCGCTTCCATCTGAGAACAGCTCTCATGAGGGCCCCTGGAGTTGGCAGCAATTTGACTGTTGCTATCGTCTTACACACGGAGAGGGGTGGAAGCAGTGGGGGAGGTGGGGCGATCCAGGGACAAGGTACAGACCGAATGAGAGGAAAGACGTGAAACAATAAAACACGAAGGGCAGATATCAAAAGCTGAAGAGGAAGACGGGCAGGTGAAAAGAAAAGAGTGGAATGTGAAGGTGGAGTAGCAGATCGAGAGGCTTGTCACTGAGGCTGAAGTGAGAGGAATGTAGCTGCAGCTTCTGACAAGTCAGCAGCTCCCGAGTCTGCAACAATATGTGTGTGGTTCACCCGACAGAGAGAGGAACACACTCAGTCTTAAATAGTTTGGCAAAGGCAAAGCACACAACAAATCAAAGCGATTCCAGTAACTTGGAATGTTTTAGCCTGCTTTTCAACATGACTGCTTACATAAACTCAGCTGAGCAGTGAGAATAAAACAAGATCAAAAGGCCCAATTTACACCTGACATTAACGTGCATTTCGGGCACACCACGCAAATTCGGATTGTATTACTGCCTCAACACCACCGCCACTAAAAGACCAAAGGCCCCGGCATGCAGTCATTACGTCAGTCTGTCCCCAGACCGGGGCTTGGTTTGTTTTTAACCGATGAGCTAAGAACAGTGGAGATGTTCCTTGACCTTTCTGTACATCAGCTTCAGGTGTTTTATTTTTCTGTAGCACTGGTACGACCGAAGCTGTTGTCCTTCATCGTCTTAGCGATACCCGGTTGTGATTGGAGTCACCGGGCTTGTGGCTTGATGGAATCCTCTGCCCATAGTGCTGCAAGGCCCCGTGTCTCTGCAGACACTCAGGGACGGACATCAATAGCTTATACTGGAAAGTTTCTTGGGAAGCTGGAAAAACTCCAGACGACTGGCGCTTTGTTTTATCTGAAAACACGGCACCCACTGATGACGTTTACACAATTTCCTGCTGCGCCACTGAGAGCATTCTTGTCACATGACGATTCACACTACTAAACCTTTAACCCAAGTGGTTAATGGTGTCCCTGACCACCTTGGGAAGTGCTTGGTGCCTGTACACACTTGCGTTTCGGGCTCAACACGTGATCTGATCACCTAACATGCATGTTAATGCCAGGCATGAACGAGGCCGAAGATATATCTGAGTGGGTAGATTTTTGTACGAAACGGCGAGCTTCAACACATTAATAATAATATGCACACAGTTGCATTATTACTTTTAACAGTTTAGCCTAATTTGACTCCAAATGTTGTTTAGCTAAAGACATGCTTCATGTGTCCTGCTGTTGCTATGCAACTGCAGAACTATTTGAAGCATGGTGCTTTGTAGCCTAAAGCTTACGTATTTTTAAGACATCATCCGAATCCCTGTAAAACACAACAAGCCCACATAAAACAAATGTCAATACTCAAGAACAGCAAAAATAGCTGCATGATGAGTGGGCATCTTAAGAGGGATAAAAAGAAAAACATGCAAAATGATGCGATACTGACGATACAGTTCTTTCAGCAATAAAACGTGTCAAGTGTATCACTTGAGGTGCAGTGAACTGAAGCACAAGCAAACAACACTTCGTAACAGAAACACATTTGGACGGAGAAACAAAGGCTGAGAGAAGAGTCTACGACTGCTCTGCCAGGGTTTGTCCCGTCTCTTTTCTCTTGTGATTTTACTAAGGATTCAGACTAATCAACACCTGATCTCTTCACAGTATTTTGAGAAGCAATTTCAAACTACAGCTACTGGCAGTTTAATTTTTAATTGATGAAGAGCATTACTGAATTTTTTTCATGTCTCATTCACAGAGCGGAAAACAACCTGGTCAGTAATGGGGCAACTCAAACACCTGTTCGACAGGTGGAGCTGAAAATAATTTTAACCACTCCTGTTAAATCAGACGATCCTTTTCTAAAGCTCAAGTATTACAATTTCACTACATGTTAATGGTATTTTCTGTGCGGACCAACGCAACAAGAATTTCCCTCTGGGATTAATAAAGTATTTTGATCCTATTCTTATTTTCTTCCCAGCAGTCAACAAGGGTTTAGAGTTAACATCTGACTGGAGTTACCTGAATCTACATTAATGAGACAAATTGGCTTTGATGCAACCCAACACTACTAGAAAAACCATAGAAAGATGGTAACACAAAATGCTGAATACTGCGTGCCCTTTAGAAATTAACACTTGAGCGCTGCACACAAAGGGTAGACTGTGCAGGCAAGGGTGGAGCCATGAAATACTTTTGTCCTAAAAAGAGTGCGGCACTCTATAAAAGGTCAACATGAGCACGCTAATTAGGACCAAATAAAGATTACCAGCAGCTGATGGCGAGAAGGAAGAAGGAATTCTGCCTACGGTGATTTAAGGTCACTCAACAGCACAATATGCATCTTGTAATTTTTAAAAAATATTTATTCAGTCTTTATTGATAGATAAATTAAAATTCAGTGGTAAGCTCATTGAGCTATATTTTTTAAAGAAAAATGTAAGTTTCAATTCCAGTTCAGTTTTTACTGTTACAGTACTGCAGGGCTCTTAATGTCAAAACATTGGCAAATTAATATAAATATACCTGGATTCAATAACACAAAACAATTGCATTATTTTTCTTTGTGGTTCTGTGTAAGAACAGGCTTGGTAAATCATGATGCTATGTTCTTATGTGGGAGAGGATTGGAAATGGGTAACCTTTTTATCAGTGGCACTAAAGCAAACATAAAAAATGAGATTGTGTATGGAGCATGGGGCTTTTTTCAGACGCAAGCTTTACAATACCGTACACATACTCTGTATGTGGAAACCATGTAAGCTGTGCTCATTCACACGTAGAGCGAGACGAGCAACATCTCTCTGACTTTGTCGCCAATGTGATGACTAATTTGACTGACTACTGGAGGAAAGTGAAATAAAAGCCAGCGTCATTTTCTGTATGCACGAGGGGCCCGCCCTCCTGCTGCCAGACACAAAAAAAATAAAATAAAAAAATTAGAGCATTGAAAAAAAGGGATCTCCACACACAGACAGGCTATCTGAGACCTTCTCTTGTCCGAGGCATGTTCTGCAAAGCTACCATCTGGATAAAAACAATTACGTATTTTTATTAGTTATTGGCCAATAACATATTCCGTACGACAGATGTGAAAATTTAAATGATTTATACCATCTGGTTTATACATATTTTTCAGGACGAGACATCTCAAATATATCGGGGAGGTGAACCGACTGTACTTAAGGGAGACACTGTTGTCATGGCAACATTCCTAAACACTCCCAACTCCATTGGGCTTGTCCAAGCAGGATGACATCAGTGCCAGGAGCACATGCCTGTGTCTCTCTCTTTCACTCGGATACAAACACAACCATGTAATCCAGCAGCAAAGCTTCAGAGCACCAGGCCAGTGAAAGAAAGCCCTCTCCATCTTCAACTTTTCCTATTTCGGCTTTAGATGAACTTCAAAAATGAGGAGCAAGAGGAAATAGTGTTAAGCAGGTGTGGTTCACGGTGCAGGAATACAGGTGCGACTGTCTGTAAAAACACAGTGTGCAACGCATGAGATTACATGTGAAGTACAAATGTGCGCAGCGGCAGATAAGCAGACCTGACACTGTCCACCACAGTCACTTCAAGCTTGGGAGGGGTTTGAAGGGGCACCCACACTCAAAGTCAGACGTGTGTGCAAATTAGCAGACCTAAAGTTTATATTTCATATTATTTGGCTTCCTCTGGCTATTTGATAACATAGTAACTTTTTGGCGCACACTGTTTGCACTTCAAACGGAGCAAAACAGGTTCATACAAGTCTTTGGTTTCTCTGTTATATAAACAAGGTTGATTGTGTTGATTTTTTGCAGATCATGCTACACTTCCTATCACAAAATGCCAGATTCTCATATCTACGACAAGCCGTCATCCAGAAGGCTAGACGACTATTTTAAGCTTTACTGTGCCAACAACTTTAAAATAAGGCAAGGCAGTGACCAGTTATTGAAAAACCTGCAGGAAGATTTTATTTATCTGCATCAATTTAGCACATGTTATCCACATATTTTGAGTGTGATATTTATGTATAATACAGAAAGGTAAAAAGGCTTATCTGCAGTTTCATGATATCAGAAATTATCAGAGCACTGGGTGATTGCTTTGTTGACAAAGAATTAAAATAGTCTGATAAACTGTAAAAAAAAAAAAAAAAAGTGTGTGTGTGTGTTTATATATCTTTTTGTTTTCACATTATTGTCTAAAACTGGGTGAGCATTGTTTTCCAGTCAAAATTAACTGAACCTGGGGGATGGGGTCAATTAATTTTAAAGACTATTACTATAATAAAACACCTTAGGCAAAAGACATTTCCTTCAGGAAAACAGTCAGACTATTACTGTAGATATCACGGAAGATTGGCTTACATGACAAAAAAAGAACTGCCACTTAACACTAACACCACAAAACCTATACCTCTGAATTAAACATTATTTCTAACGATGCAGAATAAGGGTGACCTGGAACTACAGACAGTCTGTGCATAAAGAGGAAACCCAAAGTTTGAGGGATATTGAGCAACTAAAAAAAGATAAAAAAAACTCAAGGTCAGAAATCATCGACATCAGACTTCCTGCCTGCAGTAGCCATGACAGTAGTTTCACTTGTAACAGTAGTAGGCCCCAACTAACGCAACTCAGTGGAAACTAAAGGCAATTCAAACGGAAAAACACTCCTACGTCACAAGGCAAAGTACACCAGAGCTGTCATTAGAGTAAGGCACACTGCACTGCAGGGACAGAGAGAGTTCAAGACAGCCCAGATAATCCAGGGGAAAATGAAAAGGTTCACTTATTTTTATTTGGATTAGTTTCTCTCCTCCTAGCTTTTTATTTATTTATTTTTTGGAAAGCTACACTGAGTTAAGTCTCATTCACAGTTCTCCTCCATGATGAAACAACACTTTCTATCACAAAACTGCGGCACTATTTTGAGCTCGCTGTAATAATTCTTAACAACCCAGAGCAACACTGTCGATATGCAATATTAATCATGTCGCTGCTTATTGTGCAGAATTCCATTTAATCCTGGACAAAATGAGCCAAAGTGAACAGGAGGAGCGAGACTTTTTTTTAATGGCACATCACAAGTTATGCAGAAAAGAATGTGTGGAAATAGAAGCTCCTCCAAGAAGCCGAGGCTGATTCATCACTCGATGAGTCCACACAGACTACAAGTACTGTAGCAACAACAAATCAATGAAGGGTTTTTGCTCAGCAAATGCTTTGCCTACTCTCACCTTTCAGGGGGATCAGATGTCAATGTTTTACAAGATCATATTTTTCCCAATTAATGACTTTCATTAAACTACATATACACTATAAATTGCTATCATTTTGACTACCAAACTGAACATAGAACGCAAATAACTCTGGTTTCCTGACATCTCTGCTCACCTTTTGTCCAGGCCCGTATCTTCTTATCCTCCTTCCTTGTCACACTCTGTCTCTCGCTCTCTCTCTTCCATCCACTGGTCTTCCCTCTGTGGGTGTGTTCCCTGCAAACAACAGGACGACTCATTTACTCACAGCATCCAGCGCTCATTACTTTATTTCAATAAATCAAGGGTCAAAATCAGAATCTGACCACTATGATCTGGTGTCATTTAAAGTAGAGGTTCAAACATGATGCAGCGAAAGCAATAAAGCTTATTCAAAACACTCCCCCCCCCCCTTTTTTTTTTTTTTTTTTTAATATAAAATAAAAAATTCATTGGAAAACAGAAAACCAATATCATTTGTACTTGATGAAGTTGGTGCACTCTAAAATGTATTTCACAGTGAACTAGATATTCTGGTTGCATGTACACATTTGTAATAAAGCCCCTGTGTCACTGCAAAAAAACAAAAAAAAAAGCATTATTTCGTTTAAAATGTGAAGTAGCATCTTCTAATTAGTATCTTATTAGCTAGTAATCAGACTTGGGCCTCTCCTTTGGTACGTGTTAAGTTTAGCTGCACGGACTCTGGTAGGTGAGCCATTTAGCCTGCAGGGGAAAGCTGCAGGCTGCAGTTTAATCTCATAATGGGATTACAGCACAGCACTTACCTTAGCTTTACCCCCATACACACACACACAGCCGATTCAGGCCCACACCATCATTCACAGTGTGCTAATCTGGCACCATTTCAATTTGACAACACACCAGCACATTAAAAATCATGGAGCATAATTTTTTAAACTGGGGATCTACTTTGAAATGCATTTATCACCCAAGCATTGAAACTCAGTCCCTTACTGAAAGTGTCACACACTTCATGCTGTGTTTGCATGGAGTGCAAAACACATTTTGTTGACCGATCCATGTCATATACTACGTATCATCAACTGCAACTCTTCTGGCCAGCGAGTTAAATACTACACAACATTAGCTGCCTGCACTGATCTTCTTAAATCAAACTAAACACCCTCTCAGTTACATCCCTTCTTCCTTGGCTGCCACCTTCACTCACCACCCGCTCTCCTCTGTTCCCACACTTCACCCTCCTCTCCTTCCTCCCCTCATTTCCAACCATCAAGTGCTTCAGCAGATGGCTCTGGGTTCAACAAAAACAACAGGAGAGCATGGTGGGGGCCTCCTGGAGTGCACGCATACGCACCACGGGCAGCATCTGTTTATGAATGGGCCGACAATTGCCCATCCCCCGACAAATACAGCTGACGGAGGGCGGAGGCACAGCAAGTCACCAAACTAGGAGAAAGGCTTAACACGAAGAAGGCGACAAGAACAAGAGGAGAGAAAGAAAAGGAAAGAAAGCCAACTGTGACCGCATGGTACGGTTTGCTAAATGGCAAGATAATACTGAAAAATAAAATGTTTGGCTCATCTACAAACAGTGGGAAATATCTTCCAAAGTCACTTCATTAGCGGTCAACTTTTGTTCAGGTAATGCAAATGATCAAAAGTGCCGCCACTTATGCAAACTGTATTTCTGCTGTACACAAACTAACCAACTAAATGTTTGCTCCGTTTCTTTTAATGAGTCTGTTAATACGCAACTGCAATAAATCAACTCTGTGACATATAAAGTTGCCCTGTCACAGTGAGACGAGGAAAAGTTCTGCTACTTAATCTACTTCTTCACTCCTGCTTAGGAAAGTTTATCACGCACCAAATACAACTGATCGAGAGATTCTTTAATTTAATTCACTTTCTGTTCTCAAGCCTGATTCATTCAAGCCTGAGTCATTTATGAGCAGCGCAAACTGTTTAAACTGTCTGATAGTGAGGCTTAAAATAAATAGGTAGTGATCATCTTCCAATGAGGAGCCTTCGTCTAGAACAAATATTTTCTTTCATAAAACTATTTCAAACATCCACATCTGTACACCTTTATTTAACTTAAGATGGGTGGAGTCAGCCACAAGGCAAACAAAGAAAGTCACTCCCAAACACATTCACACCTATGGGCAGGTTTGGAGTTACCAATTAGCCTAAAAAACATGCTTTGGCACATTGTAAGCAAAGTTACATAAATCTCAAACAGACAGGGAGTGAACAAGGAAAACTATGCGCAGAAAGGCCCTCAATCCAGTGTGTGTGGCGTTCTCTCTATTTCCAACTTTACACAGGTGAAATGCTGAAATAGACAAGCTTTTCACAAGTGAAAAATTCACACTGGTGATAAATGACTGCTCATTTACTGTGGAGGGAACAACTCATCTACCTACAGGTGCTTGTCCAAGATGTCTAAAAGAAATAGTTCCACAAACACTGAATTCTTGCTGTCCCATCATTACTTTCTCCTGATTCACTTCACTTGTTTCAACAGAGAAGTTCAAAGATGCTTCTGTTGGGTTTGCGGCATTGCACAGATCTCGCTGCCACCCACTTGTCCCTTCTCTGAACCTTTTTATAGCTTTTGAAAAAGTTTAAAAATAATCACACTATATCTGTGTTTCGGGAGGGCGAAGAGAGCGAAAATCTGAGTCTTCTGACTGCTGCTTCCTGGAGGAGTGGAGATAGCGAGGCTGCTTAAATTTGTAGGAGACGGTATTGATTCAGTATGCAGGCTGGTGGAAGAAGCCATTTTCAGAGAAAAGCCCCAGACATTCACCCAGACACACCGCTACACATGAGCACCTACACACTGCGAGAGGCAGATACTTGTCGGCTCCTGGTAGAACAAAAGCCAGAAGGTAGTCGCGTGGCTAATTTGCATGTACAACAGCGCATCATTTGCATTAATTTGCATTAGCATGTTCTCACGGAGGTTCAGCGCCGAAAACGACGTTCGGGGGAAGCCATCGCTCAATTAGTCGATGACAACAAGAATCCTGTGATCGCAAACAGTCTAACAGCTAAGGCTTTGTGTGTCTGACGTCGCAAGATGTGACATTTCCAGCCGAGCTGCATCAAACCCGCTGTTTCGTGCAGACAAAACGAGGCTAGTTCATTTCAGGTCATGGTAACTCAAGGAAGGCACAGAATATTTCTGGGAGGGGAAAAAAAAAAAAAAAAGCAATTAAAGTGGTGCTGCTGGCAGAGAAGGGAGGGGCTGGTTGCAGAGTTGAGGCTTGTGCTGGGTGTCAAAGCTAAATTTAAAAACAAAGGAAATGTTTAGACTGTGTGCAAAATTGACAAGCAGGTTTTGCTCATTTTTTGTCAATATGTGATCGGGCAAGAAAGGTTTCAACAAACCTACAATAAAAAAAAAAAAAATGACAGACGTTACAATTTAATCATCTTGATGTAATTCTTCAAAAACAAAGCCTGTCTAAAAACAAATTTACACAAGGTCAAAGTTTTGCACTAATTTTGACCCTTTTCTTATCACATCAGTGACAAAAATTATTGACATTTGAGCCAAACTCAGTCAATTTACAGCGCTTAACTGCTTGTTTAAATCTTGCCTGTGACGGCAAAGGCCAAATGGTTCAAAATGCCGTTTCTGATCCGTGATTGTTTCAGTCCCATGATCATCTTCAGGTGCGGCTTTATTGCCAAGGGAGCCAATGATCAACTACCTGATATCCAACCAATGTAGCAATGTCGCAACATCTTGGGAATTTATAGCACTGCAGTATTATATTCAGTAGACCACAAGCTCACGTAGGCTACTACAGAAAGGACTTCAGCTTAGAGCTCTAATTTTAAACCCCTCGTGGAAACGATGTTTCTCACACGAGAGTGAAAATGTGCCATGGCAATACTGGGAGCAGAGCTGAGAACCCATTCCCCTGCAGATTTAGACTCCTCTGTGGCGTAGGAACAAGATTTGCAGAGGTGTGCTGGAGAATACACAAGTCACAGTTGTTATTTAAAAAAAAAAAAAAAACAGGTTTGGAAAAGTGAAAGTAAAGAGATGGAGCATCAATCTTCAACAGAGAAACGTAAAAGGTTTGTGTGAATCTGAACTGAATTGTGGCCTTTATGTTTATGTTGTTGCTTTTTATTCATGGAAAATATCTTTGGATCAGAGTACTTCAGGTTTTGCCATGAAGATTATGATCGGCACTGGAGCCACATAAGAATGAAACTCACAATACTGCGAGCTTCGTCTTGTGTAAACATCAAGCAGTACATTTTTCTCAAGAGGACGCATTTTCCAAAACCTGTGACACTCAAAACCCACACTCCTCTGTTAGCAGCATGATGGGCAACAAAGCATTTGTCTGTAAATGCTTACATGAATACGTCTATGAATTTAAGTACCATTTCCCCTCAGATGACTTAAGCAGCAGTGAGTCCTACAATCATGACAGGAAAATATGCTCCAATGCTTGGAAAAAGTGAAACACTTTCAGCATGCTTTAGCAACCAACTCCAAAACAAACCAGCATAACAAAGAACCCACACAAGTCCAATAATCATTTTAGCAAAGACACTTAAGAAGATGGTTACAGCCTAATCCCATTAGAACAAAATAATTCAGAAAATCTATAAAAAGATTTGGGCTCTTACTACAATAAACAAATCAAATGGGGTCTTTCGATTGTGTTGTGGCCCACAGCTCCATTGTGTGCCTGCAAGTGGACCAACTGTATGAACACAAAGAGCCGCGCAAACACCTTTCCACACACAAAACATCAGGACTCTGGCTTCTCTTTTAGCGATTTTAAAACAGCAAAGCTTACTCAGCACAATGCGGCCTAGACCAACCTAGACCCTCCAATTCAATTCAAACGGAACTGCATGTGCTTGCATAAGCAGGAGCTCCCCCCCCACAACCCCAACAAAGACACACACACACAGACCCACCCACACACAACCCCGTAGTTGCCCAATACAAAGACAGAACCTGTATGCCCTGAAAGTTAACAAATAGTTAGAGGTAGTGGTACTTTCTATGTGCATACATGCAATGTGAACATGTATGTACAAATAATATTACTGTAAAATGTAACTATACCCGTTTTGGTTTTGTCTTTTTCGTATGTTCATGTTTTTTTTCCTTAAAATAAAATAGGCGTTTGATCACAAAAAGGTCATGTTAATGTAGTTCAATTAATGCAGTTCACATCAATCATGTATGAACCTTGATAAGAGTTTCTACATGTAGTATGGCACCGTACCGATTGACAAAAGGGGTGTTCCTGTTGCTTACTCTAAGATGGTTAATATTTAATGAGGTGTAAACATTAGCCCACACTAAAACTCAAGGAAACCACAAACAGTAAGCAGCAAGATAACCGCACAGCTTTCAAAAAAATTGTCTATTTAGTAAATACACATCAAAATACATACAAACATCTGAAATTGAGACTTGTTTACGCTGCTGTATTAAACTTTCATACAGTAAGCTGTGTGTCTAAAATGGGTGCGTGTGTATGTGTTTGGTAGCACACTGACCTGTTAAGATGCTTCAGTTTCTTTGGTGGCAACAGCTTCCAATTCCGAATCTCTGGAAGATAAAGAAGAGATAAGAGGACTAATCTCTGGTACAAGCACTGCCATAAAAAATATTAGACGACCAACAATACAATGGAACAACATTAATTCCTAAAAGAAATACATAGGTTATGCTCAAGCTGAAATGCTAGACGTGATTGAATCAAATGTGTTTTGATTGTGCACAGGCATGCACCTCACCCAGCACGCACAAACAAACAAGTCTCGCCTGTAATTAGCTTGTAAAAACCTACTTTAACTAGTCAATGTGGAAATGCAGGTTGGACCGCATCACATGATAAAGCCCGATCAAGGTCTCCAGAAGCTCGGCTTCTACAAGCTGGACGTGAGAGAGTGATAAAGACCGAGTGAGTGTGTGTGTAGGTCAAAGTTACAGCTCGGGTCCTGATCGGCCATTATCTCAGCTGTTGCCTGACTTACAGCTTAACCAACATGGCTTCTCACGAGCCCGGTGTTTTTCCAGTGTGGTCTCCAAACAACGACATCGGCTGTGCATCAATAATAAAGTCGATGCAATCAAACTGCAACGAGGTTTTGTCGTTTTGGCCACACTGGCGCAAAAAGTGAGGCGATCGGGAGCAGAAAGCAGAAGAGCGGAGGTCTAGTTTAGCTAACCAGCTGCTCCGTCCCGCCGACAGAGGGGGTTAAACATAAATCTGCAGGTTAACAATCTAATCACAAAATACATCTTAATGCAGCGCTCATCCGCCGGCATAAACACCTCGGTGTACATTTTGAAAACCATTTCTTCAATGCAATCTACCAGAGAGAGCAAATAACCATCCGTTATTACTGCCGAGCGACCTGCGTCGTCAGATTAGCATGCTAGCTACAAGCTAACGCGACGGAGCGGCTAGTTAACTTCCAGCAGTCTTCTTCAAAAACGCAGCGGATGCGGTGAAAGTTATTCGTAAAAACACAGCGGCACACGGGTCTGAATCACGCTACAAATTTATGATTGCACTAGGCAAACGATTACAACCAAGCGTGATGCAGTAGAAAGAGAAATGAAGCGTACCTCCTGAACAAACGCAGGCACAGCTGGCTGGCGTTAACCAGGATTCGCACTAGTTAGCACAAGGTTAACCTGACTATAAACACGGACATTTACTCCAGAAATTAAGCGAGATGTGCACCAATTTGCATGCAAACACAAACCCTTCGCTAGTGCGTCTTTAACCCCGCCGGTTTGATAAATTCTCCCTCCCCCCCTGCTCGGCTAACTACAACAACAGCGGCTGTTCAACTTATCTCCCCCGGCTCCGCCGGCGTCTCCGCTCCGGACTCTCTCCGGGAGCACGGGGCGCACAAAAAGGAAGCAAACCGACGCGAAACCACGGTGGAAGCAAGCTCACCTCATTGAAGAATAAAGTGCAACAGAGTGGAAAAGAAAGCCGACTGTAAGGCTAAAGAAATTCAACGCGTTTGCAGCATCTACGAGGGGAGGCATTCATCCTGTGAGATCGCCATTTTCTTCAGTCGCTGCTGCTGCTGGCCAAGCTTCTCTCTCTCTCTCTCTCTCTCTCTCGCCCTCTCTCTCTCTCGCTCTGCAGGAAATAATACGTTCACCACTTCCTCTCTCCGAGAAAACCAAACAACCAAAGATAAACACATTTTATCAAGAGGAGAAGAAAGTAAAAGTATGCGAATCGAAGTAATAAGGGGAACGCCTCAGTCCCTGTAAACAAACAGAAATCAGTACAACGCGACAACAAAAGAAAAACACGAATAACGACGAGAGAGCACTCCCCAATTTTACACATTTATTTGTTCAAGGGAATACGATTGTATTTCAGTCATAACTAACTTTTAGAATAAAATACAATTTAGCAGCGCTGTCAAATAAGTCCTGTGGGCCAAATCCAACTCACAAGATGCTCCAATCCAGCCCACAAAAAAAAAAAACAAAAAACCAAGCAAATTGGAAACATTTCAAAGAAAACACTGATTAAAAGAAAGAAAATTCTTAAGAGTATTAGACTGAACACTGAGGCCAATTTACAAAACAGCTTTTTCAAGTGAAAACAGAAAACTTTAAAATGGTACAACAATAATTTTGAATTTTAAACTTTAAAGTTTTTCTTTGTTGTGGTACAGGGTATTCACAAAATACATTAAAATATACACACAAAAAATGAAAAAAAAACTTCTCCATTAATTGTTCTATTATGCATGCTTTTGCAAACTCACCCTGACGATAATACTAGTTTGCCTGGTGGCTTGGCAGGCCGGATTGGAGCCTCTTGCAGCTCGGTTTTGGCCCACAGGCCTTATGCTTTACACCCCTGTTTTAGATTAATGTAAAGAGCAAACTGAATGGCAATAAGTTTGGTTTATCGATTCAAAATGTGTCCATTAAGTTTTATATTTGAGGAAAAACTGCAATTGATATTGAGTTAAAATCACTCCTTAAAATCCAAATCAAGAGTGTGAGGAATTTCAGTATCTCTCCACTTTCCATCCACTTTCCCCCACTTTCTCACCACCCATACATGGCAATGACTGCCATGTAAGAAAACAACCATTAAAAGAGGTAAAAGAGGCAGAGCAGAGAAAAGAAAGGAGAGAGATGCCTGAACAGCAGAGAAACAAATACAGCGTGGAATCTGCCAACGCTTCACCAGTGAGACAAAAGCTGTCTCTGCTTACAGGAAAGCGCCGCAACCAGTGTGTGCAAAGCAGTGACCATTGACCCACCTATGGCAAAAACAAGCCCCAGCCTTGTGCACAAATTGCCTCTGTTATCTGACCATATTTGACTGTGGAAGCTGAGTGAGAGGCAGGGTTCATCTGCTGCCAAGTAATGATTTTATTTGACCAGGTATCAAAGACAACAAGATTAGATTATGCGGTATACAGAGAAGTGGGGACGCTTCCAACAGCCGAGTTGAAAGACCGCTGCCAAATACCAACAAAAGCTTTGTTTCTGACTGGTTTCCAACTATTGATGGTGTACTTGTAACAACCACAGAAATCACAGATGATTTTCTTCCCGATATTTAATACATCGTAAAACACACAAGATTGAATTCCAACAGAAGAGTCTGGAGACATTTTTATGAGTGCTGATATTCTTCAGCACAATGGCACTGGAACATGTCGCAGCATATAGTGTTTGAACCAGTGAAACTAAGAATGCTGAATTCTTGTGTGCAGGCCCAACCGATTTGACAATCTTTCATGTTGCACATGTAACCCAAATATGAACAAATAAAGAAGCATTTAATTGATCTTTCCGGATATTGTTTTGCATGTTAAGCCAATGCCATGACTTATCAAAACTATATAACACTCATTTGAATGCTAACACTGCTAAGATAGAAGAGACACAATACATGTTTGATATGATTCTATATAAATTCCAATTTTGTTAATTTCACAAAAAGTAAATATTAACTAAAAAAAAAAAATCAACAGGATGCACTGACATGACAGCATGTCTGGGACTCTTTGACACACGCATTCAAACAAACATCAAAGCATCCTGGCTGATCGGACAGCTATCAAGGAGCAAGGTCTTCAGTAAATATGCATGAAGCTCTAGTTGTGGCATTCGGGAGTGAAACTGAACCTAAAAGTGAAGGTGAAAGCCCTGTTATTAGTTTCAGAAAGGATGTTGTTTCTCAATGCTGCAAGTTAGTTTTTTCCTCCAAGCTTCACAGTAGCTTCCTTTTATTGTAGATTGCTTGACACTGGGTCAAGCTGTGCCAGAAAATATATAATAATAAATATACAAGGTAGTCACCTTGAGCAGCACACACAGAGAAGGCCAAGGATTAATAACCCAAACATCCACATGTCAAATGCAAGAAAACGGCTCTGGATACTTTGAACACACAAGCATATCCACATTTACTGACAGAGCACTGGCAATGAAACTTAAACACCTCTGTTGACATAATTCCCAGCCTCCTTGCCTCAACCACAACTATCAAAACTAAAGTTACCAAACTAAACTAAGTGTCTGGACGTAACTGAGCCCTAATTGTAACCTTAGCTCTAAAACCTTAGAATCAGGTGACCTTTTAGAGGCAGGTCAGATCCTGCAAGTGGAGGTTGCATCCTATTTCTGGAACTGGCAATGTGAGTCAAACAAAGAATTACACAACACCTAAAAGTATTTTCATATTCCGACCCCTTGGATGGCTTTAAACTGCAGCTTGTATCTCTTACAGAAACACAGGCTGGTCACAGTGATCAGCCAAAGAATTTAGAATGGATGTTATGAAAAAAAAAATGGGGAGGACGTTTTTCTTTAGAGAAAGAATGAGGCAAAGAAAATTGAAGTGAAGTGTGAGTGCATGAGAGAAAAGGAGGGAAGTGAGTAGGGAGGGAGAGAGAGAGAGAGAGAGAGAGAGAGAGAGAGAGAGAGAGAGAGAGAGAGAGAGAGAGAGGGGGGGGGGGCACTAGGGAGACAGACTGACAGACAGAAGAAGGTCAGAAAAGAGATTTGCATGTCAAGTAGTAATAGGCTTGTCCTGAGTACAGACGTGCACACTCTGTAAGCTGCAGTGTTCACTGTGCTGCAGTGTGTGTGACTGTGAGTGCACGCTATACAGTATGTGCAAGCCCTGCATTATTCCTACTGTGTGTTTCCAGCCTTAACTGGGTGCCACTTTCTGCTTCTGACTCCAGTCTGATTGCTACATTTCTGGAACATGTTGTGATTTTTTTTTTTTTTTTAATCTAAATTGAATTTTTGACCAGCGTATAGACAAAATCTGAACTTTCTGCCTCTGACTGAACAGCCATTTACACACCGACCTGCTGGTATTTACATATTCTGTCAGAAAAGTAATAAAGAAAAGTCAGGTCCTTTGAATAGCTAACACACTCGTAAATCTGTACCCATGACAAAATGATAATTTTATGATCCTTAAACAAATGGCGCCACTGTACATGACGGTTTGATCAATGCAATGAGCTGATTTGGATTTTGGAGGGAGATGATAAAGTTTAGGCACGTGCTCAGGAGGACTGGTACTTGGAAACGCAAGGAAACTACAAAGCAACACAACAGTGCAAACAGCAGTCCTCAAAACTCTGTTAACAACGTAAAAACAACGCCTCCTTTTGCTCTGTGGGGTGAATACAGAAGGGACAGGCAGAATTTTTTTTTAATATTTTAACAGTACAAGTGTTACACTATGCAGTGTAACACATGTAGCCATTAAGTCAAACTGTACAAACCTTTAACAGCCATTTTACCACAATCGGAATTTCAGTTCATCCTCGATGAAGCTCAGTCTTTTAGTTGTGCTTCTCGCTGTCCCTCAGGCAGGGTGCCAGCTTTGAAATGGATTTGTTGTGGCTAAAATTACACCTGGTCTTCAACCAATTACCTGTACATTCATCCCCCTCCCTTCAGCTCTCAGTGCAGTCACACCGAGACATGCACACAGACATGCAATGAGCCGGGAACAGCCTAATCCATCAGCTGTTTTGCTTGTGATTTTCTTTTGCATACAGATGACTTTCATTCAACCTTGTGGACTTTCTTTGGCAGGCACATACTACACGTCCATGGATTTTTCTAAAACATACAGACAAAGATGTGATTACATTATTTCCATATATGTCCCTGTAATCCATCACCAAGCCCTGAAAATACAGATAGTGTTGATAAGTGTGCGGGGCTGCCAGTGTAACACATTCAAATGTACCCATTTATTTAAATTCGTCCTCATTTGTATTCATATCGCTGATCCGACGCTGGCCTTGTACCTCGATTACTGCGAGAGCTCATGCAGATCAGTGGTCACAGGGAACAGTGATTGGCTGGGCTTATTGCCATTCATCCCCAGTCTGCATACCATGCCATGCAGAGAGAGGTGACACTGGGCTCAGGAACAAACACGGATAAATTGTATGCAGCATGCAATTGCATGCAAACACACACATGCAGAGTCCCACGCTAACACTCTGTGCCAGACATTGTGTGATTGACTTTGCTGTGAAGGTGGCAGACTCAACCCTTTCACTGCATGTGTGGAGCACATACCTCTGTGGTGAGGTGGGGAAGGGGAGAAGAGATAAACTAAAATAGGAGCTTTGGCTGCAAGCAGGCTGCATTTAAAGGACACCTCAATAACCAAATACTTGTGCTGTTTTGAAATATCAGTATAGTGATTATCAAACATCTGCATGACAAATAAATCAGTCAGCATTTAGCGGGAAATTGTTGAAATTTGCTTTCAATATATTTAAGATTATTTGCAAAGATGGCGCAGGTGTGTCACTGCAGTTTACTTGCATGATTAGCTTCGCTTGACCCCAAAAAAATGAAAGATCAAAAGAGGTTTTCATGACCTACGGAAAGCAGCTGGGATTTCATTTGCAGGCGTTCATTTATTCCCATTACCAACTGACTCTTTATCATGAAGGACAATTAAGAGGCTTTGTTATGGGAAACGCAATCATTTCGCCAAGCTTTCGTCAAGCACTCAGTCCAAAACTTGCTCTAAGCACAGCAAGGGGGAATCTTACTGAGGTAGGAATGTTTCCAGAGAATGACAGCTTTGTTTTTTTTTGCAAATACCAAATATCAACGACTTTGAAATGGAAAAAGTTATGAAACTTCGATATGTGAGTCGGAACACAGATGCGTGGGTCTGTGGTTGAGGGACTGCCGCTGAACAGCAACACTTTCATAAAAAAAAAGAAAACTCCACCGAGCTGATTCTGTTGCTTTGATTTGCAAGCTTGGAAAGTGAATGTGAAACGTCTGAGCCTGAATGAGGTTGACGAGTGATTTTCAGTCTGAGCTGTAATTCACATTCTCCTTGTCCACTCACTGCACTGAGTGCGGCATGGAGGCCTGAACTGAGGGCTATTGTGTGTGGTGTGAGTGTGTGTGTGTGTGTGTGTGTGTGTGTGTGTGTGTGTGTGTGTGTGTGTGTGTGTATGTGTGCATATCCGTGTGTAAAAACTCAATTTCAAAGTGTGAATGACAAAGAGGAGAGTGATGTGATGGGAGGGGGCAAAGGTACCGACACGGGAGATAACAAACAGTGGAGAAAGAGAGCTCTAAATAGGCCACAGTAAACGGTTTTGATCACATTTGAACTCAAGACAACATGAAGTGATTACAGAAACACAATCAAACTGTGGATTTCTTTGAAAATCCTCCACTGTCTTGCTGTGAAGCCAACGCGACCTTGTTTAACCTGCAATCAAAAGTGTTCTCGCACAGACCGAACGTCCCCGAGGTCGAGACGTGTCCCAGTGCTTTCAGAGTGAAATCCACCCATGCAGAGAGAAAGAGACATGCATGCACGCTGCTGCAACCCCCCATGCCACGCCGCCGCCGAGCAGCCCTACACCAAGTGTGTGTGAGAGCGTTCTGTGTGTGTGCGCACAGAATGTTCCAGTGCATGGGGGGAAGGGGTTTGTGTAGATTGTCCTGGCATGCTGCCAGTCTCTCTCTCTCATTACCACCGTGTGTGTGTGTGTGTGTGTGTGTGTGCGCGCGCCAGCAACAGGGGCCTGTCAGCGTGACGGGCGTTACCATGGGAACGCCATAGCAGGTTCCAGATGCAATGCATCATATTTCTACAGGAAGGTGCACACGCAGATAACCGCGTGCGTGCGTGCGTGCGTGCGTGCACACGCAGGCGCACACATCAAATGGGCAGAAGACCTTTGGTTAGCAGATTACGTTTATCATGACTGGCCAACTCTCATTTAAATATTCATTTCTTCTCTTATTCTCTAAAGGTCTGAGATGGATGATTGGTTCTGTGCAATCATCTCACACACACATACAGACACACACACCTATTTGCTTTCTTGCAGAGCGTGGTGTGTGGTGGTGACATAACTCATATCTGTGCTCAAGGTACTAATATTGATAACACCAGTTTTGTTCTTTTTTTTTTGTTTTTTATTAATGGGATTATGCTTCAGTTTTTATTCGTAGTTCATTACTTGGTGGCTCTTTCATTACTGTTGTATCCATGCCAAAATCTTTAATACTGTAGTGTAGTTGTGGCTCATTAGCGACACCATCATCTTGTACTTATTTAAGTCAGTTAAGCCTGATCTAGTCTTCTGTGATCTTGATGCTATAGTTTACTGAAAGAATGGTTTATGAACCAGTGAACAAATAACAAACTGCAACAAAACAGCTGATAAAAACTACAAATGTGAACTAATATTGATTTGGGGCCTAATGCCAGGCTGACACTGTGACACTACAGCCTAATGCTTTTTTTTTTAAATCTTCTGTTTTTGATTTCATTTCGTCCCTCCTCCTGTAAACAAGAGCTTGGTGAAATGATAACTGCTAAGCCAACAGCTGTTTAATATTAAGATGCCTCTGGATTTATTGGGTTTATTTTTTTTGGGAAAAATGGGCCTCGTACTGAATCAACGAACAAATCGGGTTTGCTGTCATGTCAGTAGTCAAACACAGTGACTGTGCACAAACACGGGAAAGTAGATTTCTGTGCATTTTGCTCCCTCCTTTCCTCTCGGCTTTGCTCAGTGGCACACACACACACACACACACACACACACACACACACACACACACACACACACACACACACACAGATTGACAATTTCACAGTTGCTTCTCCCCCCTGAGTCAGATTTGAGTGTCTGAAGAGAAAAGGTTGGTGGCTCGTCACAGCAGTGACCTTGGCATTCCTCTTCAAGCCAAGACCAACAAAAGTGAGAAGTGTCATTAGCTCAGGAAGGGAGGAAACGTTTTAAAACCTGTAAATTTGATATGATTAACATAAAACAGCAAATTATTGTTTTAATCTGTTGAGCATTTTTGAAATTTAAGTCAAAATACAGAAAACTGAGATTCTTATGTTTTTTTTTTTTAATTCATGTTTGATACTTTCTTTGGAACAAAACAACCTTCATATTTGTATTTTCTCACATTGCTGTGGCCTTGATGTGCTGTCAAAGCCCATTAAAATAAGTTAAAGCCACTTACATTTTTATATGAACTCAATAGGATGAAACATCTTTGTGCTCTTCTCTTTGAGGGAATCGTGGACTTCAGTGCAAATATATGCTGGTTTTTGAGGCTTCTGGGTGGATTCCTACATTCCGTGAATTATTCATTAGTCCATACAAATCATGACAATACGTTTTCATTCCCACCTTTGTAAAAATGTGTTTATATTCATGTCTTCCTGTTGTTTATGAATTCTTTTGCCCTTCGTCTGTTTACCACAGCACATCCCGACACACTCCCCCCCCCCCCCCCCCCCCCCCTCTGGGTTGTCTTCAAGAGTTCTCCAATAAACCCTGGTTAGTCATGCTGTTAAAGCGGCAGACGACCCTGTGAGGGAGACAAAAACTCTGTGTATAAAACACAAAGAAGCGGGTTGTAAAAGTGTGTACTACGTCTGTGTGCCTGTGTGTAGAGTTTCTGTCTGCATGATTTATTCATAACAGCGTCGAATTACAGTCGCACGCAGACACACAAACATTTCCACATCAGATTAATTCAACAAAGTCTTACCTTCTGTAATCTTTCTCTGAAATATCTATTACATGGAATTTCATTTTTTTAAATGATGCTTATCACGAAGTGTCCTGATGCACTCTACCAGTAAATCTTTAATCGTTAAGTTGACTTGTATTTTAATTCCTGTCTTCTTATAAACTGATTAATATTTTGGCAACTGAAAACAACTGGAATAATAAATTGTAGCCAAACTATAGGTTGTGTGCTAATGTATGGGTAATTTGTAGTCAACAGGCTGAGCAGAAGAATTTAAGGATTTAATAATTCAAAACATGTTTGACAAATGTTTTCTGACAGCTCATCACTTCAAAATGCATCATTGGAGAGTTGAGAGTAAGGAAGTTTTCCACTTTAATTTTGTGAAGATATTCCTTTGGATAATATAATATATATATATATATATATATATATTATATATATATATATATATATATATATATATATATATATATATATATATATATATATATAGGTTTATATATATAAACCTGACATTTCTTTCAAAAAACAGTGTAACTTTATAAACACAGACGACACTGAGATTTGTAGGGTTTTTCCAAATGTCTTCAGAAATATGACCCTGCCTTAAACTCCTGCTCCACAAGCTTCAACCACCTTCTTCTCAGGAAGCAATTTTATTGTAAGTAAAGAATTCCAAACATTAGAGGCAAAGGTAAAACTGCTACCGTCTTCTACCTGGAGAACAAAGAGCCCTTTTTCTTGCCCGGCGATATTTTCCCCTGGAAATTATTCTTTCAGAGTCTTAGCAAAGTTCAAAGACTTTGTCGGTATTGTTGCTTGGAAACAGTAAAGGTGACGGCTTTAACATCAGTCCACATCATCAGAATCGGGTTATTTCTGAGTGTCGGTCTACTTCTGCGTCAGTCAGAACACGAGAGCAACAGAAGCCATGATCTCTCCCTGTGAAAATAGCTGCACAAAAGTTTACAGGAGTGAGTCATGTCCTCTCGTCATGTAGTTTTACTTAGTCCATGCATGCACCTGAAAAGAAAACAGACTTCTATAAGCTTAATTACCTCATGAGTAAACACGGTTGATGCTCTGTGAGATGCATAATGAATAATGAGAAGTCAGAGGGAGGTGACTCGAGCTTATTTATAGCATCAATTCCTTCTTTCATTACGGTTCACAGTAAACATTGCTGAGCTGAGACTCATTAACTAACTGTGAGAACATAACCTACCAGAAAGGATTCGCTCCATAAGTGGCTATTTTAAAGAGAAAAATGACTTCATGAAATTAGAAGAATAATGGAATGAAGATCAGAGAAAGATTTCCTGATTAACCACTTACAGTGAATATACCAAATGATCCATCAGTGTGTACATACACAGAACATGGGTGTATGAATGAATATATACATTCATGTGCTCTCCCCTCCCCGCCGCCGCTGCGGCACTCTGGCCCGGCGCCAAATAGCAATTGGTTCTCCTTCTGTCAGGAACAAAAGACCAGCGATGACAGTCACAGAGTGTGTGAACTTGAGGCAGAGAAGCAGAGAGAGGTTAAAAAAAAAATAAGTACAAGAGAAGGAGAGAATAACGGGAGGAGGGGCTGCGCAGATTTCACATCTCAGTGAGCACAGAGGACAAAAATAAGTGGAGATTCGAGGTGAGACAGAGAAAGAGAAGAGAGAGCAAGAGAGAGAGAGATTTTTTTAAGTTTATAATTAAATGACTAATAAGTAAGAATTGAAACTCATCCATTTTCATTCAAACTTGCTTCAAACAACACACTGCAAAGTCATGTGAGCTGCTCCAGATTAACACCATACCCTGTTCAGGGTAACAACCTTCACCTTGTGTCATTTTTATCCCTTTATTACTTAATATGGAAATGTGTGTAATTAGACAATTTACCTATTAAAGTTTAGTTGTGTAGTTTAAGAACAGTTCAAGATTTTGTTACCATTATCACTATAAAAACACGACTATTGACAAAGTGGAAAAGATTCTTCCAATGCACAAGTAAGCACTGATTTCCCATAATTATTGTACTTTATCTTTAAGTAGAGCACCTTAAATATCATTATTTAACAAATGATAACAAATGCATATGCTGTTACCTTAAATCTATGTGCATGTTGCATATTTTCAAGTTTATCTTTCAGTTTCCTTCGTGCCATTCCTTGCCATAACATGTCAAAAAAGGCAACATGTTAATCACAGCTATGGAATCTTGCTTCTGTGTGTCATCAGTTTATCCAGGATGAGGTGACCATGTATGGCTATTAGTCTCATAAAGGGTTAACTACAGTTACTCAGCTCACACTGCATCTATATTTAAAAGCAAATTATACATTTTGCAATCTTCATCAGAAGAAGAGTAAACCCTTTCCGGGACACAGATGACTGCCGCCACACAACTATTATAGAAAAGTGAACCAAACAATGTTTACATTCTTACCAGCAGCACAAAGACCAAAACAAATGATTTCTGTTATCTTGTTATGTGTCACAAACAAACTTGTTGTTTCTCTGATTATCTTTGTCAAATTGGGATGGAACGACAAATGCCTTCTAATTTCACAACTGTTCTTCCTTCACAAAGCTGCAGATTTGATTCTGCCACACGATTAAACTCTCTCTGGCATGCAGCTTCTTTCTTCTCCATTCATCTCCATATCAATGGCAGCGGGACAATTGTTCAGCTGGTTCACGCCAGCAGCAGCCTGGCACACACACACACACACACACACACACACACACACACACACACACACACACACACACACACACACACACACTTTCTTTACTTCCTTGCTCCCTCGCCTCGTGGGGATAACCCTTTAGCCCACATCTGGCGGCACCCAACCACCCGTCGAACTCCTTGAGGAGTTTCAGCCCCAGCGTTACTTGTTTCACCTGTTATCTGGTTAATTTTTAGGACACAAAAAATCAAATTAAAAATAAAGTGAAATAATCCACACTGCAATGAAAATAACAGGAAAACTGTGCGTTTAAAAAAAAAAAGAAACATTGCAGTAAGAAATACAACTGACTGTGCTTTGTGTTAAGATGAAAGAAGCTCCACACAAACAACTTTCTGTGAATCAAAGCGTTAACTACCACAACTGAAAAAAAAACAAAAAAAAAACAATGAAGCATCATAAATACAGCCATGACTGTCGTTAAACAGTTTCATTTCCATTTTATAGTAATGTCTTGATTTTACAATGTGAAGCGCCCACAGATATAAATAAAACATAATTGAATTTAATCAGTCTCTCTGCTGCATTTTAACATGATGTGAAAGACGGGAGCTTCATTAGCACAGAAGATGCGTCTCAGGGCAGAAAACGACTTTCTACCTCTGTTTACACATGCAAATGGACTTTTTGTTACGAGAAGTGTCCTGAGGAGTCACAGTTCACGGTGTGAAGCTGCATGCATCCCCGTGGTCTTTCTCCACAAAGGCATTGGAGCAGCGTTAGTCATTTCCCTCTCATGATTCCCCTGTTTCTACTTCTCAAGAAAAAGCCAACAGATATGTGAAATCATGGAAAATCCCAGACATGAAAACAGGAAGTGTAATTCAATCAACAAAGGTAGGCATGTCATGTGTTTCTAGGTGGCAGCAGAAATATTAGTTGGTTAAGCCAATTTGGGTTTTTTTTCAACTGTAGAGTAGAAGTTCTTAGTGTAAATTATAATATTAGAAAAAAAGTGTTTGTGTGTGTGCCACGACGCTGCTGCTCCATCTTTATACTGATGACAAGACAGCAGCACGCCAATTTACATAATTCCCATAGCCTCCCCTCTGATAACAAGCTGTTGCCATGGACATACAAATTAACACACTTGCCCAATCAGAGTACAATGGTATGTACACACACACATACACACACACACACACACACACATACAAATGATATGTGGTGGTGATATAACGCACATATCTGTGCTCAAGGCACTAATGAATATCGATTACACCGACTTGTTACATGTTTTTCCAAAAGTAATTGATTACTCATCACATTTTAATCTCAGTAACTCATTATTTGACGACTATTCTATTAACACACACAGACTGTACACAAACTACAGAGAGAACACCGGACCTGCTTCTCTTCTGCTTCTGCAGACTGGTGTGATGGTCAACATCAGACGAGTCACATGTCGTTTGGAGAGCTGGAGGCGACTGTCCTCACACCCCTTTTAACACACACAACTATAAATCAGGTGTCTAGACAGCACAGTCGTCAGTCTGCCCGCTGGTGTGTGTTGGACATACAAATCAACAGGGTGACAAAGAGAAAGAGAAAAGGGGGGGCAGAGAGGGCTGTCGTTAATAAATATGCATGACCTGCGCACTCCTCCAGGAAAGAATGATTCATGTGATTTCTGCGGACTGCCGGACCTCGCTTTAATCCACACACACAAACACAGGCACAAGGAAACAGTCAGACACACACAAGACGCAACACGCTGACAAAAAGAGGAGGCATGAACTGACAGAAATGCAAAACTTACAGGAGACTCATTAGTTTCATCGCAGCAGGAATTTCTACAGCTTTCTCTGAATAAAACTTCACAAAATTCAGATTTATGGTAACCGTTTATCAAAATAGTTGACTATTGTTTGTTTTTTCAGTATACTTTATTGGTATACCCTAAATTTACTCAGAAATCACTAGACTACTGCTTTAAATGTTTTTTATTTTGTTATTTTGTTTTTATAAGACATTTAATACCATTTTATTGTGGATACAACATCTTCATTTTCATATCTCTAAAGTATTTATTGGCTTCCATATAAATGTTTTAAAACATCAAATGTGATTATTCAAGCTACAGGTTATTCAGCTGTTTTAAAAATGCTCTGAAAATCAAAAAGGAAATTAAAATGATTCATCAGTGAGCCCATTTTCGAAGGTTCAAGGTGTTTCTGGGCCGAGTTTAAATAATTTCAATGGTATTTCAGGTTCCACGTACATTCATACGCATACATTTGACGACAATCGCTCTAAAAAGTGTGTGTGTGTGTGTGTGTGTGTGTGCGTGCGTGCATTTAGGGAGCTTTTGGACATAATTATCAAGCACTGACTGCGCCCTCTGACTCTGAAGTGGATAAAGCAGTACAGCAGACGAATGGAAAGAGTTTCTCCAAATGAAGTTGATAATAAACGAAGTGTGGCTTTAGAAAACACCAACAGTGGAGTTTTTTTTTTTTTCATTGAACGAAATGTTCAAAACCGTTTTCATTGTATTTCCACAAAAAAAAGGTGTTGAAAAAATGTGTGCGACCTGAGAAGAGAGAAGGAGAGACGGATTTAAATCTGTTCTTAAACTCAATAGGGCAACACTAGCCCTTGGCAAACACACACACACACACACACACACACACACACACACACACACACACACACAATCTGGGTAGTAGCCTGAGACCCTCATTGTTATTCTGCCCACAGTTGTGGTCACAGACAAGGCCAGGCAGGAGTGTGAAAACAATATGCGCGCACGCACTCACCCACACACTCACATGCACACTCAAACACACACACACACACACACACACACACAAACTCGGTGGGGAGCATGTTCTGATGACACATTAGAAATGCGAAGTACCATGCGAGATTAAAAAAACACAAAAGCCCTCCTGATTTGCATACATACAATTACAACTGCTGCTATACACACACACACACACACACACACACACACACACACACACACACACACACACACACACACACACATTCCATCACTAGCAAAGAAACATCTGCCACTGGCTCTTCAATGGAATATTGAGAAGATATCCCCACAAAGGCTGTCATAAGAATGATTAAATCTGAAAGCATCAGTAACTATATCTCGATCTGTCTTTTGCTTGTTGTGTGTTTAACTTTAATCATAATGGCACTAAAAATAGAATTGTCAGAAAATACCATAATGGGTCTTTATGCCTTTGAATCTTGACTTTGTTTTCACCGGTAAACCCATCCTGAAGCAGTCCTCCACTAAAAGTAATCAGATCCAAGACTTGGTGCTCGTGACTCCGCTACAGGAAGGTCACGTAACAGCTGAATGAAACTCAGTGTTGTTATTTCTGCAAGGTCAGTGGGTCCAGCGAGGCCTCTAATCCACTGTGAAACTGTAAGGTAGTACAGAGCCCACTCTGTTTGCTCCTGTTAATGTGATGAGTCCTTGTCCGAGTGGCTGACAGGTTTTTGCTGCAGCTTGACCTTTGACCCTCACACAGAAACGCTTCCATTTGCAAAGAGATACTTATTTCTCACTTGTATATTCACTTCATGCAATTTGAACTCTGCCACTTAAGTGTTGATAATGATAATGGTTTTATGTGTTCCTCCCACAGTTGTGTTGTAATATATTTAATATTGCATGATAGTTACCAGAGGAAGAGTGGCTCATGTCACTGCTATCCCAACATGGATATGAGATGATCTTATAGGAAAAAAAATGTAAACAGAGTAGTAAAATGTAATCAAGCAAATTTGCTCCAAAGTAAATTAAAAAAATACAAACATGATCATTTGTCTTTGATACAAATTCAAGCACCACTGTTGTTCATAACTTGCAAAGCAACCAGCTGGTTCTTGACAACTGTTTTCTCTGTGTACAGAAGAAGAATTTTTGCTCTTTTGCTGAATTGTATCTGTTGCCAGGAGGGATAAATCCTTTCTTTCTTTCTTTCTTCTGCATAACCTTCCCCCTCCCACTCTTTCTTTCATCACGAATTGTATGTATCAGTTCTTTAATCATCTGACCGCAACCACTGCCAGTAACTCCACTTCAACCTATATTCATATAATCACACACCTTTAGGTGTATTTTCAGGGTTGACTTGAAGTTGTTTATGCTTGAAATGAAATTACTGCAATCGTACTGATAGCCAAAATGATGTGATATGATGATATGACATGACAAAAAACAGAACATTGTCATATTGGTTTCAGCATCATTTCTTGTCAGCTCATTCCAAAATGCCTCTAAGCCTCTAAGCTGCAGGCAGGCACCTGATGCACTAACACAAACTGAGAAATACCATGCAAATTATGTCCAAGTGACCTTGGACTTGCCAAAATTGTAATTTAAAGATAAAGGACAGTGAAGGACAACACGGTTTACATAACTTATATTTATTATATTATGAATTGCTTTTCCTTTTACTGGAGAAACAGTGAATGTGTGTCATTCACAATCAAACATTTTCTTACCTATATTAATTTTCTCCTCAAAACATTATATTCATTCAGACATTTTTTCCTCCACAACATCATACAAAGACTCAGACGTCAGTAATCCCCAGAATACAGGCCAGCAGTGTGTCTTTACTCAACAACCACACGCGTGTAAATCCACAAACAAGTATTTGCAGCTGCCATCAACTCTAAACAAGCCAGTCTGCACACACACACACACACACACACACACACACACACACACACACACACACACACACACAGACACACACACAGAGCCTGGTCTTCACCAGGCAGTATTGGCATGGCGCCTGAGACATCGGCACACATCACGGGCACAAAGGAGGGAAGGACACACAGATGAAAGAAAGAAAGCAGAAAAGAAAGAAAGGCAAAGACAAAAACAAGGAGGCTAAAAATAATACCACCGGAACAAACAAATGGTTGTGAATGGCGGGGTCTCAGAGGAGAGAAGAAAGCTGAAAAATAGATGTGTACCTCATGTCTGATCCACAGCAGAGCAGGGGGGACGCCGTTCCTGACGGCTGTGGGGTCCACCTGTCTGTGTCCTTCTGCCTGCCAGGATCTTTGTCTGTCTGATGTCTCATCTCTTCTGATGCCTTTGTGTGCTGGTCAGATGGTCCCGTGTTTTTTTTTTGCACATCTTAATCACAACCTAATCTGCTGTATATTGTTAAACGCGTGTGTTTGTGTCACTGTGTTGGTTTGTTTGGATGTCATGTGTCTTTGTGTCTACACAATTCTTGACTTTTTTGTATTCGTCCGGTGACTTGTCGGCAGAACACAGGTACAGTCTGCTACTGCCTATTACTTTACTTCCTACTCCCCACCCCCTTTGCAGTCTTACAGACGGACAATCAGGCACAGATGGACACTCATTTCAAACAGGGCAACAACAGCGCAAAAGCGATCAGGCAACGTGAGGCAAAAAAATAAAGTGCAAAGGAAACACAGATGTTGCAAGAAGTATAGCAATAACTGTGGATGGCATGCAGCGGTGTCAAAGGGAGAAGATACCTTTTTCAAAGACAATTTCAGAGGCGTCCGACTGTACCGAGTGTCACTGCAACCCTCCATTTGGACCACAGCCAAGTCGGGCATCCCGCACGCACAACATTTCCACGGTTCAGTCCCAGCATGCCTTGGCACGACGTTGAGCGATTGCTCTCACAGCAGCAGAACACAGAAGAGACAGAAAGAAAGACAGAGGAGCTGGATCTGTGCCATGGCTTCCTTGTAGTGAGCTAATGAAGCAAGTAAAGGCTGGATACACTTCAAGCATCAACACAAACACACACACACACACACACACACACACACACACACACACACACACACACACACACACACACACACACACACAGTGGGCACAAAAGCCCAAGCCAACACAGACAGAAGGCATATTGCACACATCTTTCATATTTATAGCTACAAAAAAGCCCAACAGTCTAAAGACCCACTAATCTGTCTGAAAAGTGACTGAGACGAAAGCGACTCTGTTCGCGGTTGCAGCGGCTTCGACTGATGTTTTTGGCTTTGTGAGTCTGGACTGTTGTACAATGAGGAAGTAAAGCCAGAAAATTACGTGTTGGGCTCAATCTGGGCATCTTCACCTGGCATTCAGGCAAAAAGGCAGATGAGGGGAGAGGCAGGCTTCACTATGTTCAGGCTCAGTCTGTCTGGCGTTTCATGGGCGACTGTCTACATGAGAAGCGAACACAATGCCTGAAATAAAAAAAGATACAGAGGAAGGGATGTAGACAGATAGCAGCAAGTAGAGGAACAAACACTTCACTTTCATGTTTACAGATTTATTATCATGCTGGATGAACTTAGTAAGAGCATAAAATGCTGAATTTCCATGTTTGTAAGAAACAAGTAAAACTATGATTAAAACTTTCACAACCAAGAGTGTATTAAAAAACAGTTGCAGACAAGAAGTCGGATTAATGTCAGAATTTTTATTTTCTACTATCTAACATGATGTTTGTTAGCTATATCATTACCTTAGAATTTATAGAATACTAGTAAAAAATGTTAAAGTTCAGATAAATAATGCCTATAAAGTGCCATGCTCTCTATAAAACAATTGTTTTATCAGTATATACACTGTGGGTGCACATAGAGCTGCAGTGCCCTCCTCCTTCATCGAACCTATTTCAGAAAAATATGCTCAATTGTCATTAGTAAGAGACAAATATATATTGAGTCCTGATTAAATATAAGATATTTGTCAGTTTGTATCACAAAACCATGCTCCCTATATTTTCTATGCTTAAAGTTGTTCATGTGGAACTGTTAATGAATATAGTTCACCTTTCAAATGCTAACATTCATTTTACAAACAGTGTAAAGTCATTAAAATTGTCAGTGAATCGAATGTCAGTATAAAATCGTGTTCTGAAATCCACTGAGAACACCATGCAGTAAAACAACCTGATCTCAGTAAAACACACAAGGCAGTAGAGGGGAACTGACATGAACCGACATTAGAAACTATTAATAATTAAACATTATCTTTTGATCTCTCTGATACCCTTTTTTACATGGTTGACTTGAACAGGTCTGTTTCTGACATAAATAATACAATTTGACTTTTGGTTGAATTAAATACAGTGTAGTAAAAGGAGATATAGCAAGCCTTCCTTTCCCTTTTTTTTCTTTTGAATGACATCAATATGCATTCTTCATCTCTGAAAAAGATAACCCCAAAATTATACTTTTTGTGGTCATGATGTTTGCTAATTCTTGTGTGTGGTGGTCACACGTGCTACGTTCATTCACAAATGTCTGTTTTGCTTTCTGCAGATATTGTTTGCATATATTTCTTCTTGTCTTGTCTTTCTTGTCATACTGCATAATGCCGATCTGACTTTATCTTTTCAACTATCGCTCTGCAAGTTTTTTTATACATATTTTTTTATGTTCTTTAAAGTTTTAATAAAAAAAACAAACAGGGTACCTGACTTCCTGTATGATGAAGCGTGTCTTCCGCTCCAAAGATACGTGACTTCCGGTTTGGAGTGGAAGTTTGACGGCGCCCGTGGTCTACAGCTGCAGCCCGATGCTCTTGTGAAAAATCCACTCATCAGATTCGCCTTTAAAAGCTAAGTTTCATAACCTTTATCAAACCAAAACGGTGTGGAGAGAATAATCAGATCAATCTTTTTTCCTTTTTCTTCTCCAGTCAGTCCCACAGCGCAGAATTTATATTTAAAAATAAAAAGCGATAGCACCCTCTGGTGGTACACATTCAAGTAAATTAGATAAAATGTGGAGAAATGGACAGACTGATTCTTTTTGCACCGGACTTTGTGATAGTATATTCATTCATTTATTTATAATTTGAAAGGATTATTTTAAGGCAGTCGTTTCCTTGTATGTACAGTGGCTTTCAAACACATTCATACTTCAACTTCTCCACATATCACATTACAACCACACATGTAAATGTATTTTATTAGGATTATATGTGATAGACCAGCACGATCAACATTTATTGAAATGAAACAATTTAAGGACGGAAAATTATTCTTCAGATGCTATAAGCTGAACTAACTGGTCAAGTGCTGCAGTGAAAGTCTTTTTGTCCTGTGGTGTAACATAAATCCTAAATAGTGTAATTATTAACATGGAGATTTGGCATATCACTATGCTACTTTGCAGTAAGTTTCTTTCTGATCGTCGTTTTGCTTTTGATACAGCTGCAATAAAAATTTTGCTATGCACAGCACAAGCACAAGCCATCCAACAAATCTATGTTGCATGAAATAAAACTACAGGGATTCATTTTTAAAACATTACTCATGGTAAATTGGAAAACATTCTCATTATGAGGCAAGGCAAGTTTATTTGTGCAGCACCATTCAGGCACAAGGCAATCCACTCAAGTCAATACAAAAATTAGAACATTAAGCCACATAAATCACATTTTTGTAAACATTTCTGTCATCAATAGTTTTTTTTGCTTCAAACCTGAACTTGCTAATGCTTGCTGGGTAAATTAAAGTAAAATTCCTTCCGGTAAATTTCTACTCCTGGAAAAGAAAGGTTTGAAAAGAACATTTTGAAAAGCAAAATGAACATATAGTTTCATCACATATTTAAGGTACAGCATTGTCACCATTGGCACTATTGGTGGGAAAAAATAAATGCCTTGGAAGTTTCCGCTCCACAGTTCCCTTTAAGTCCTCCTTTTTTTTTTGGTCAGTACCACTGTCTCTAAACCAAAATGAAGTGATATCAAACTACAAGCAACAAAATGCATCTGTTCAGAAAAACCCACAGAACACTTTGTGCATTTCTTTTCTTCTTCTTTTAATTATTTTCAAAACATAAAAAAACTGAAAGATGAAGTCTGTTAAATTATTTCTTCAGTTTGTTTTAAATTAAACATTAAAAAATAAATATACAACAAAATCTGAAACCACAATTCACAGTATGTTTAAATGAATGTCTCTTCTCAAGGATCCTTGGATAGTCAAGGCATCTTTGGTCAAGAAATAAAAAAAAATTCAAGTAAATTTCACTTTTTTCATGATAACAACTCTTCTTTAGGTCTCTTTTTCAAGTCCAGCATGTTATGTCATCTTTTTTTTTGTGTATCCTGACCTCAAAGGTTCATGATGAGCCGCTGCTTTTGCGCTCCAGCTCTCATCTTTTGCCAACTTTGGTTGTTCCATCCCGTTGATAAAAGACGTCCTCCTCACGCTTCCTGACTCTTTCTGGCTCAGAAATGTCTCGATGATCTCGCCTCGATTTGCCGTCTATCTTTGTTTTATCCACTTTGTTTGGTTCTCTCTCCTTTTTCTCAGTTTTGCTTTCATTTCGATTTTTGCTCTGCATCCATCCCCGGTCCGCGGACTCTGCGGAGGATTCAAGCGGGAGCAGGTCTCTGTCTTTGCTGTGTCTGTGGGAGACGGGAGGAGAGGAGTGGTGAGTCCCTGCTGATCTGGGCTGGTGTCTGTAGGTCCTTGATGGATCTTGGTGACTGCTTTTCCAGGCTGGCGAGGTGTCTCTGAGGGATTTCTTTGGGTTGTGATCAGGGAGGTCGGCAGATCTTCTCCCTGTGCTGCTGTGTCTGCTTGCGATACTGGAGGAGCTCCGGTGGCTGGCCCCTCGCTCTCGGTTATGTGACGTAGAGGAGTGAGATGAAGAGTGTTTTCTCTTTTGTGCTGAAGATGAACTGCTGCGCTCCACCTCTCTATCCCTGTTCCTGACTTTTTCTTTCTCCCTTTTGTGTTCCTTTGATGTCTTCCTCTCCTCTTCAGTCCTCCTCTCTCTGTCCTGGTTGTGGTCTCTGTGTGAATACAACGGGCTGCTTGTTTGGTCTTTGCCACTAGAGGGAGACACATCCCGTTTTGATGCAGACAGATTGCAGTGTCTTTGGGCCTCCTGATCTTTGCCCATCGCCATCACTCTGTCCTGGTCTCTTCCCATCTCGGCTGACCTCTGCTCCTGTTGGCCATCGCCTGTCTCCGTTGGCCTGATGTTCACCGTCAGTGCCGGCTGGCTCAGAGCCACAGGAGGAGTGTCGGTGTGAACTCCAACCTCTCCTTCATCCTGCTCTTCCTCTTCTTCCCTCTCCCTTTTGGAACGAAACACCTGAGAATGATCAGATAAATGACACAGGACCATTTCTGATTTCATGTGACATAATAACATTGATATCGCACTGAAACATAAACGTTTTTGCATGAGCTGCTCTGACAGACATACCTGCATAAGAACCTGCTCGTTCTGGCCATCGGCAGCACGGCCCTGTGACTTTTCCGGCAGACTTCTCCTTTCCTGACTCTCTTCAGCCCCACATCTGTCCACTGCAGGGTTCACACTGTGTGTTCAAAACAAAGAAGCTATTCAACATGCAAAATACAGGAATAACAAGGTATTGCCTTAAAACTACCAAAACAACTTCTGAAAACATTGAAAACATTAATGCTGTTAAAGGATTATTCCAAACTTTTTCCACTTCCACAAACTTTGCAGCTTTTAACAGACATCATCGCAGCAGTCCTTATTATCTTTGCACTGCTTCCTGTTCATTTCACATGTATTTTCAAAATTTTATTTTACTTCTAACTTTATGTCTTGGTGTAGCTCTCGGCCTCATTAGTGAGATGTTGCAGTGCACAGCCTGTGACTCTCAGACAGGGCCAGGAGGTCAACTCAGGGTAACCATGCAGTTGCCACCAGGGCCCCTCAGCGTTGGAACAGCCTGCCTGTGGAGATAAGGCTGGAAGGATCTATCTTCCTTCAAAAAGCTCCTCAAAGCACACTTTTACAAACTTCTTTTTGAGAAATAATGTCATTAATACTTAATTTCAAATATACTGATAATCCCACCATGAATCTATTTGAAAACATAAAGTTTATAACATACACTCTATTTAAAAAAAATCATTCCTTTTTTGACATCTGCAGCCATTGAATATCTTTATTCTCACTGGATTTCTGTTTAATTTTGTTCCATCCTGTTAGCAAACACTGACATAAACCATTGTGTCAGACAGTCCTACAATGGTTTGGTTTAAATAGGCCTATGTATGAAAATAAACATAATGTCTCATGCACTGAGCAACATCTATCTCAGAGTTTAACATCATCATCTACTCTGATCGTTTCACCTCTCCGTTCTGAAGAAACGAGGAAATGCTGTTATCAGCTATGATCTCTTGACCTCCAAAGAGAGGGATTATTTTTTCAGAATTACAGGTTCTAGATCACAGCAACAAGAGACTTACTGGCTGTCTGCTGTGGTCAGTGGCTCATGCTGAATCTCATTTTTGCTCGTCTGTGGGGTCGGTGCGTTTGAGTCTTCCCCCCATGCATTTGTTTCCTCCATCGTCGTTTCACCTCCATTCTTCTTGAAAGGGTTTTCTTCTTCTGTCTGCAAACTTGAGATCAGTTCTTCCATCACTTGATCTTGATGGCTGATGCTCACCGTCTCTGCTTCTGTGATGTCGTCCATCTCCTCTGCACTCTTAAGTGCACAATGCCACAAGCTCAAGTCTTCATTTTCATCCCCAAACATTGGTTGATTCAACATTTCAATGCTGGCGTTCGTGAAAAAGGTTTGGTCCCATATAGCTTCTTCTGGCTTTGTTGCTTCTTCAGTCTTCTCCTCTCTGCCGGTCTCTGTTTTTCCATTTGCTTCCATTTCGCTCTGAGCTTGGTTAAACGTCTCCTCTTCAATAAGAACATGCTCTGTGTTTTCTCGTGTTTTCTCCTTAATGCTTTCTAAATTAGACAGGTCCTGTTGATCGATACTTTCATCTTTTCTTTTCACATCAAGGTTGATGTTGATGTTTATCTTCTTCTGTGGTTTTACCTTAATCCCTTTCTCCCAGATGTCCTCCTTTGTCCAAAGCAGTGTGCTCTCTTTTTTCTGCTTCTTTCTCTCGAGTGGCTTTGGAGATTCACTCCTGCGGCTCTCGGGATCTTGTGAGGTTTCAGTTTTGTGGCATTTGCTGCTTTGATGCTTCACAGCAGGACTCCTCTCTCTGTCATTTCTTTCTCGGTCTGTACACCTTCTGTTCCTTGCTGATCTAGTGTCATGTCCTCTTCTGCTTTCAGAGCTTTCTTTTTTATCTGTGGCCACCAAGTCAGCCTCTTCACTGGGCTTTACACTGTGTTGTCCATCCTCAACTCGCCCAGACTGTGAATCTTTGTCTGTCCTCGCTACCTTCTCCTTTTCCAGATTTTTCTCTTTTTTCGCTTTTCTCTCATGATTCTTGTCTCGACTTTTACCTGGTGTCGGGAGTTGTAGGCTTGATTCTAAAGCATCTCTGGTATTTGATACTTCACTCCCACTGATTGGTATTTCTGTCTTTAGGCTTTTGTTGTCTTGGCTTTCAGCTTTGGAGTCTGCAGCAGCAGCAGGAGATGATGACCTCTCCCGTCTTTCTACCTCCTGCGTTTTCGTCTCCTTTTGCTCGTGATTCAGGAGATCAGATTCCTCCACACTTTTCTGTGTTGGCGGCCGGTCGTCCACACCTTCAGTTCGCTTCATATGCGTAACTGGCAGGCCGCTGTTATTAGCAGTACTGCTCTCATGAGTCCCCGTTTGATTTCTGTCTTCAGACTGTGCGGAGAGGCCGTCATTGGACGACTGAGACGGAGGTGAACGGCAGGAACTGTTCTTGTGAGAGAGAGATGACCGACTGGGTGACTGAAACGGTGTTGAGTGATTCTCACTTGAAGAATGAGATGGAGAGGAGCTGCTGCAACTAGACGAGTCTGATGAAGAGGACTGGCCGTCCCTCCTGGTGGCGTGTCTTTCTTGTGTTTGGTGGTGAGAAGAAGAGGCTTGTGAGCGATTTGTCTCGTCTTTTTCCTCCCACTGAGGACAAGCAGGAGGAGGACCGAGTAAGGGAGCAAAAGGGAGCTGGTGGAAATGGCTGACATAGCTGCTGAGATATTTCTCGCACCACTCTGTGTACTCCTTCTTCCACTGCATGTAGCGCTCCCGGTCCAGCTCCAAGCTGCTGCTCTGTTTCTTTTGCTCAGCCCTCAAGTGTGTGCCTGCCGGGTCCCTTCTGGAGCGATCTGCTCGCCTCCTGCTGCTCGACGATGAGCTTTTGCTGTCATGGCGGCTTCTCCGGTGGTCTCTACGTGACTTGGACTGGTAGCCCGATCGAGGAGAAGATGAGGAGGAAGGCGTCGGTGAATGTGAGCGCTTGTAACCAAAGGTGTAGGAACAGGATGAGCGAGAGTAGTGGTCCCTGCGACGGGAGTTGGAACAGCGATGCCTGAAAAGACAGGAAAAAATATATATATAATCAGTTGTATGTATGTGTGAATTCCAACACACCAGAGATACATGATCCTCGTTTTCATCTTCGTGCTACGTTGAAATAAAATGTTATTTTGCAAAAAGATAAAAAGCAAACTGCTACAGTATAGCTGTTGAAATAACTGACCTTCCCCTCTATTTTATAAAGAATAAAAAACATTCTGTTGGAAATCAGAGATATTTCTATCTGATTTTAGTCTTTTCACCTCTTTGGAGTGTGGCAGTCTGAAGAAAAGCCACAGAGTAACATCTATATCTATACAACACATTCATATATTACTGTTTAAAAGGTTTTACCATACTGAAACGAAGCCATTAAACATGGTGAATCAAAGCAGATCTACCAATAAAAAGCTACATTTATAGCTCTGCAAACAGACAAACAAAGAAAATACAAAGACACCATAAGTTTTATCTGACAAAATACCTCGATCTGTCTTTAGATCTGGAGCGAGAGCGAGATTCAGAACGACTGGAAGAGTGAGAGAAGGACTGAGAAGACTTGGACTTGGAATGGGAGGATGAGCATCTGTTCCTGGATGTTCTGTGAGATGGCCTGCACGTCAAAGAAAAAAAAAAACAAAGGAGAAAGATAGATGTTACTTTCAGTTTATTCAGAAAAAGAAACATGTGGTTGCTGAGGATGCTCAAACACAAGAAGTGACAAACACTGGAACAGCTCAGACTTTGCCAAATAATGTTTTTATTGCTCCTAATCAGGTTGTAGGCAGAGCAATGACATTTTCTACCTTTCCTTTATCTGATTCCCGTACCACTCCTTGTGCACGGCGGGGGCGCTGGAGCAGAGGGAGGTGATGGAGGAGCCCTGGGGGACTGTGGGCGTCCAGATGGGTGTGGCAGCAGGGTATCCAGGAGGGGGTAGGTTTGTGTGAAAAACGGAAAGGGGAAAGGGAGACGGAGGAGTAGGCTGCTGCTGCTGCTGCTGCTGCTTGATGGGTTCATTCCAGTTGCCAGTGGTACAACCAGCGGAGGAAGAGGAGCTGCAGGAAAGACAGAGTTTATTCAGACTTTTAAACTGAATATTAACCAGTAACTTCAGTCAAACTGTTTACTGACTTATCCAGACTGGTTGATGGCTTAGAGTGTCCTGAGGAACCTGTGGAGTTAAAGAAAAAAAAAAGAAGTTTCAGGCCTTTGGTTTTGTCAGTCATGTTGCTGCTGTTACATATTGATCAATGCACCGAATAGTTAAGTACAATAATGAAGTAGACTATCAAATATGTGGAACGAAGAAGGACATAATGTGTTACACACTCACTGGAGGGCATTTCTTGGTCCATGCTGACGGCCTGCGGTCGCTCTGCCACTGAACTGGAGTTAACCTTGCTCTCCGGCGGTGTCAGCTGGGATGGAGAAGTGATCTGATCTTTGCTGGAATCGTGTGAAGACGGGGAGTCCTCCCTGAGAACACAGTACCTAGTGTCAATAAAACTGCTTCAACTTACTCAAAACAGACACTCAAATAGACGCCACTCTCAGCTCCGAGCAAAACCAAAGATGAGAACATGTGACGTCTTGTTGACAGTATGCCACATGTAGGAATTGTTCTTCAGCTATTGTGCAGCAGCCAGAGCAGCTTGAGGTGTTTCACCACTGCCCTCTGTTTGGAGTAGGCGGAGTGTTTGGCTGCAGCTCAGGAAAACTACGAGGCATTAGTTCATTTAACAGGCCAAATATAGACAAACAGAAGTGTGTAAACACAGGATGATACATTAAATCTCTGTCGGACAAACAAGAAATTGTTATTCAGTTTAGTTAATCCATACAGAGAGAGAACTACAAATACAATCAAATAGCAGCATAAAAAACAAAACATGGGAGAAATTTGAGCCCAAACTTGGACAAAGACATTTTTATACAACACAAACACAATGTGTGAATTTGTGAAATTTGTGTCTTCGTGTGTTGACATACTTGACTGCGATCTCTTGGCTGTCGTGCACGGACTGTGCGGAGAGGCTGGCTGTGCCGTGGGCAGAGACGGGACATGTTGCTGTGGGAGGATCCACACACACCTGAGATAATGGCGGCGTCTTGGCCGCTTCAGGATGAACCCGGAGGGACTCCTACAAAGGAAACACACACACACACAAAAAGAAATGCTAAGTACAAAGACAGAAGACTGATTTTAACAGAAATGCTGTCACTGAGAAAAAACGAAAAGGTAATTATTGCGTTTGTTCCTCAATCACAGAGAGTCTGACGTGTTTTTCCTCCTCCCAGATGAAACACATTATTATGAAGTTCACCTGCTGTCTGAGGTGTGAACGCTGAGGCCTCTGCTGCCGGCCGTGTCTGCTGAGCGGAGGCAGGGTGGGGACAGGCTTTGGTGTTGGATTTAAATTCTGGGATTGGGACGTTGCTGGTTGCTTTCTGCTGGCGTAGCCTCGCTCTTTCTTAAAAGTGTTAACAGCCTGTATTGACAGAAACAGATGAGAAATTAATTTCTGGAGAAACAGAAATAAAAATAAATAAATAAATAAATAAATAAGTTCCAAGGTACTGGTATACACATAACAGGAAAAAAAAAGACAAACCCCTTTTTGGATTAAACAAATGTGTTTATTCATCTTGAGCACTGATATCATCATACACTTCTGTCGTCCTGTATTCACCTGTCTGAGAAATTTATTGGCTATCAGCGTGTCAGGGGAGACATCTGACTGGCCGCATGTGGGGCAGACATGATCTTCTGAGTCCAGCAAAGCAGTGCGAATACCTGCGGGAGGCAGAACAAGTGTTGACATGTAAAGACTGCAAGAGTATTTGCCAAATGCCGAGTCGGCATGATGATCGCAGAATGTGATGGCATGCCTGATTTGATCAATTCGTGCTCGTGCGAGATACTAACAGTCGTCGCAGTAGCTGTTTCCACAGCAGGGGATGACCACGGAGTCACACAGCAGGTCACGGCAGATCAGACAGAGGAGCTCGTCCGGTATTGGGTCCTCTTCGCTTTCGGACTCTTGCACAGAAAATAGAGGCTTTTCCTTTTTACCAATAGCATACGCCTCACTGCAGGCAGACAACAATTTTAAATAAATGGATGAACTTTTAGTCACTCAATCACTGATAACGCGCTTTTCATGAAAGCATCTACAAATACGCCAAAGATTACGAGGATGGAATCTCTCATGAGGATTAATAGATTTAAGGTACACATTTTTGACAAAGATCTCTTAAGCAAGAAAGAAAACAAGTCTTTATTTCCAAATTCCATGAAAAAACAAAACCGAAACAAAAGCATGAAGTTTTTTGTCCACACTCACGCGTCTATGACGGGAATGGCATAGCGCCCACAGCTGGTGAGCATGGCTCCCTTCATGCCGGGGTCGTCCACCTCAACCATAAAGGACCGAGGGATGCCCGTGCTCTTCTTTATCTTCACTGGAGTCTCAGCACTGGGATTTTGCTGGCAGACACACACACACACATCCATAGTTAACACCGTGACTGGTTGACAGTTAATGAGGTTCTGGTTCAAAAGTGGCACTCACACTCAAAGACTTTTCAGCCATAAACAGTGTCTTTGTAGAAGTAGCTACCTATTTGTGTTTGTGTAGACTGCACATCTTTAAATCAGAATTAAGGATGTTTTTTGTTAGGTGCAACGAATCAATCACACAGGAGTCATGAGCAGCAGTAATTCAGCAAAACATTGTTCCACAGTCTGAATTGAAAAACAAATGCATGCATGCAATATTCATTAACAACCCTTTAAATCATAAATGTAAAATTTTAGTATTTAACTCAAATATCTTTGCACATCAACAAAAATAATTAATCTATGTTAGAGAGTACATTCAGTTTTAAAATCAGAACAACTGAAGGGGCGATTCATGAAAACCAGTTTGACAAACCTGAAGAGTGACAAACTATTCTGGATGACAGTCTCATGGGCTTAAGATTTATGAATTAAAATAGAAAGAAAAAAAAAGTGTTTTCAAACTAGATTAATGTGGGACTAATCCTGAAATCTGGCAGACATGAAAACAATCCTTTGTTGTTCAGACTCCAAAAAGAATTTGGGATTTATTTCAAAGTTCCCCAGAAAATTGAACAGTGTTAGAAGATCGTCTGAATCAGAGACATCATGGATATTCACCCCGATTGTTGGACAGTTCCTGATGTGGTGTCCAGAAAGTCCGCAGCGATAACAAGTGTAGCTCTCAGGAAGGTTGCCGGGCTTCTTGGTCAAACTGGAGAAAGAGCAAAGGAATCAGAGAAAAGAAGATGACAAGAGAAAACAGGCAAAGTATCCAAAGGGTCAGAAAGGTGTGACAGACTTGACTCACTTCATGGAGTCGCAGACAGACTGACTCATCATGACTTTCAGTTTATCCTCCTCTGGCACATCCACATCAGCCAGGTTAGTCATCTGCAAGTACATGCATAAATATTAGGTTTCAAATAGACGTCAAGTAATGCTTTAATAGAAATAAAGTACATGATAAATATGAAAAATAAAGAAGTGAGTGCATACCTTAGAAAACAAGGACAAGGTTGAATTCTGGTCATCCACCTGTTGAATACAGATATAATCAGTTTGATAAAGGTTAAAATAAGATATGGTTAAAATAAGAATATTCTCGATGAGCTCCTGATATGCATTTTGTGTTTCATATCAGTTTTGAGAGATACAACATCACATGTAATAAGGTGTACATCACACATTCAGAAGTTCATTTTGCCATTCTTTTGTGCCACTGGGGGGTTTGGCTACATACGGCTCTGCTGGGTCCAGAGGCTCGGGGAAGTTGGACGTCAGATCGCTCACTGAAACAAAAACAAACCACAGTCCTCAGTGACAATGCAACCGGTTCCTCATTTCCAGTTAAAAATACCAGCCTGCGTGCAAATATACAGAATGAGCATTCTTACTGTGTGTATTTGCCAATAAGTGAGAACTTCCTAAAATTACTTTCAGTAAAAATGATCCAGGACAAAAATCCACTGTTGAGCTCTCAGTCTAAAGTTCAACTAAAGATAATATGAGGCTTCAGCCGTCTGTCGGAGCGATCTTCTGCAGCTGATCTTTGGGGAATAAATTTCTTGACTGTAAAACTGCTGCGTAAAGACAGCACTATACAAAGGATATTTAATACTACCAAGTCTAACTCTGGAGGACGTCTCCACCGTTTGTGAAATCAAACATTTTCCTAAAGTAAACTGACCCAACAAAAGTGTCAATATGGCCTTTTTGTTTGTCCCCGAACGACTCCGGGCAAACGCAAATTTGTTTGGCTTAACTGTGAGTGGAGCGATACAAGAATGTAGGGAGAGAGGAAAAACTCCACAACCAAGGAACTATTCCCCAATTATTAAGTAACTGAATGATACACCGTTTCATTTTTTACTTTTGGTACATTTAATGTGCAACATACCAAAGTGTCCTTAGGTAACCTAAAAGCCACTCTTCACAAATGTCATTCTGAAATCACATAAAGACTGCAGCAATTACTATCTATATGTAGCCTTAAAGTGGATTTTGGACAATAGACTGCATAACAATCCAAACATTTTTGAATAAATACATTTAGTATATGAGTTGAAACATACCCAGACTGTGGTTCAAACAAGTTGTAAAACATAACATGGATTTTTGGCCGACTTTTCCTCCACTGAAACTAAACTCCTAAAGTGACTGTAACATATTGTACAATAAAAATGTATTAAATGCTGATGTTTTTCTCCACTGTAGCTCCGGCTGTTCAGAAATGAACGTGCACTGTCACACAGCATCAGTCTGGGTTTAAATCAACTTCTTTCTTGAAGAGCTGTGTCGAAACTCCTAAATGGAACACAGAGTCTGCATTCTAAGTTTACTGAACTTGTGGAACTGAGAACTTTGAGTCATGTTAGAGTTTTGTGTGCTTTTCACAGCACATTAAACTTTCAGGAACAGAAAGCATATGCAAATAATGGAATGAAGATAGCCTGGTAGTAGATACGCATTATTGAAAAAAAAAATATAAATACACTGATTTATAAACTTGATGCGTTAAAAAACAAACAAACTATGAATCATGTTTGTCATGACTGGTCTATTTGGAGATGTGTTGTGGTTGTGTGGGGAAACTTCTGAAGGGGAGGGTTGGTATTTTGCATTGGATCTTTCCCATAGAGTTAAAACACGGTTTAGCCCTCATTCCTCTGCCGGGGGGGTGCATGGTGCTGACGGGGCTAATCACATGACCGTTAGTCTGTTCCAGTGAGGTCCTGCTTTCCAAGCAGAAAACCCACAACACCCCTGGCTCTCCTATGTAAGCCTGACTAATATCTGGGTAATCCCTGACTGTGTCGTGTAGGTACAGATAGATACTTTCCTCCTTTCTACTAGTTTTTTTATTACAGAAACTCCTATTTTGGAATTTATTTTTTGTTCATAATGAATTGCTGTTCCTGTGTTATATTGAATTGTCTTAATTTTTCTTTTACCAAATAAATAAGTAAATCATGTAACCGTCCATTAGGGATACAGGAACTAGCTTCAGCATAGATCCACAACTGTGTTAAAGAAGGGCCCTCCCAACAATATGACTTCACACTTCAACAACAATTCATAAGAATGAAAACCAAATATTCAGATTACAAAAAGTTTAATTTCTCTTTCTGTATGGTCAGGTTATGAATGTATGTATCTGTGTAGAGTTTCTTTAGAAGTCCTACTGATTAAAACTGCTGATCTGGTGCTTAAATGAAGAAAATATTAACACATTTCTTTCCACATTAAATTAGCCACCGACTGAGGCCAAACTACTTGATCTCCACAAACTGTACCGAGTACCTTCTGCTGTCACACTTGCTTCTTATCAAGCTCTTGTAGGCGTGACAATGAAGGTTGAGTTGTAAGTGCCAGGGTGTAGCAGGCTGAAGGAGGGTGGAGCTGCTCGCTATCTCAAGAATATCAACACTGATAAATGGTGCAAGAAAGCAGCTGCCAACCCCCGCCGCTCTGAAGTGAACACTTACATGTTGTTGGCCTTGCTTTTCGAGCTGGGCCTGGCTCCGATGGTGGGGATCCTTCTGACGATGACCGAGGAGCCTTTGGGGATCACATCGTCATCAACTGTGTACTCTGAGAGAGAATTACACACAAATGGAAGGTTTCAGTATAATGATTTCATAAAGAACAACATTTTATCCGCATGAATTATACAATAATTTCTCAATTCAGGAGGTATCGAAAAGTCAATTATTTATTTATTGTAAGTATATTATTTCTATTATGCGTTTTGGTTATGTTGTCTGGGAGTGGCAGTGTTGAGATTATTCACAGGGGACTGCACTGTTTTGGTAAGAGTCGCAGACATAACAACACTGAGGCCAGTGATGCAGCAGTGAAAGCTACCTGCCTCACTAATGCCAGAAACAAAGCAGTCATGTGAATATGAAAACAGGCATGCTCAAAACTGAGCATGAATAAAACTTATTAAAGAAGTTTACCTCTTGAAAATGAGACCGAGCATCTCAATGGCACTAGCTGTACAAGTAAAGGTTAAAAAACGAAAAGACGCTAGACCTTTGAGCACATTTTGAGCAGCACAAATTCAAATTATCTGTTGCTTTTTTTCCATTGCAAAAGTCAAATAAAAAGAAGCCAAGCCATCAGAGACTATATCTTGTCTGAGGATTATAGAGCTTCTGATCATCTTGCAGAATTTTGTTATTTTGTTACTTCACAGTTTTTTTTGGCCATATTGTGTCTACATTTGTTTTCTGTGCCACGTGTCAAGTTGTTTCTACCTTTTGCTACTTTATATTTCTCTGTGATCATGTTGATCCCTTCAATATTCTGTGTCACATTTTGTTCAGTTTTGTTTCTTTTACTGATTTTTTTGTGGAGGAGAGGTTGCTCTCTTTTCAGCTGCATTGAATCTTTTTTGTAAACTTATGTTTCTTTTTATTTTGCGTTGTTTGTTTGGTCTTTGAAATGCACTGTCTGGCTCCTTCATCACACACTCTCATAATAAGTCTTAAAATACTGGAACCAAATGGATAAAGAACATTTTTTCAAGAGTTATTTGAAACAGTTCACCTTCCAAATCTCAAAATAATTTGCAAGATTCGATTCTCGGCTGTTTTCTGGAGATTTGCATGACTGCTTTGACACTTCAGATCACTCTGAGTCCAGAGAGTTGAAGGCCACGTGACTGAGACAAAGATTCCACTTCAAATTTACATTCTAAATTTATTTCACCAATACTTCAGTCAAAACAAGCACTATTACCATTTTAAACTCATCACAAATTTATATGTTATGAGTGCAGAAAAAAGTGAAGAATTGACTGAAAGTGTTGCTTATTTTGCTTTAAAGGTGTGTGTGAGCGAGAGTGTGTGTAGCTGCACTCTAACCTTATGGGCATGCCTCCTGAGCCTACCTTAGCTATATTTAACCCACATCTCTGCTGGGACCTGCACACACACAGCACAGAGGACCGATCCGCCGCCATCAGGTGGTTTGATAAGTTCACGAGGCAGCAGGAATGCGGTCTATTCTCCGGCACCTCTCTTTTGTCCCGGCGTGACTTTTCCAGACCCCCCACCGCTCTGTCAAAACCGCAGAGAGGCGGCGCAACCCCCGACCCAATCCCACCAAACAGCTGACACTCACCACGTGTCATCCAAAGTTCACACCAGCCGTTAAAAGAAAGAAAGAAAAAGTCGCCATAAAAGCGCAGTTATCAGTCCTTTATTACCTTCCTTGGTCTGAGCGTTGGTGATGTGCAGGTCGCAGTTCCCGGCTCGCAGCTTCTCCTTGCACATGATCTCCCTCTTCAGCTCACTCAGCGTGGTGTGCGGGCCGTCAAACACCAGCGTGTCGTAGCTGAGTTTGGAGGAGAATTTGTAGTGCACGTGAGCCATGATCAAAAAAAAAAGCAAGTCAGCGGAGCGACAACTGTCAGCTTCTCCGTCCCCGCTGCGATCTGCCTCGGCCGCGGCTCTGGGGATATCAAGTCAACTAGCAGGTGTTAGCAGCCGGTTGCCAGGAGCGTCACTTGTCCGCGGCGCTCATGAATTCTAAAGTGAGGTTCACGGGTTATCATTTCCCGAAATCTGCCGGGACAGCGGCAAAGACTGAAATCACAGCGAAAGCGAGCGGTTTCGAGTCTAAATGGAACTTTTATTCGCGCCGGTGCCGCTGTGAAACCCCGGAGTTGTCAGCCAGAAACCAGCTGTTCCACAGAGTAACGGCTCGTCAGCAACACACAGCGCGAGCACCAGCTGATGCTGCGTTCACGTGACCTCGCCACGCTCCGACACCACAGTGTCACAGATAACGCGAGACTGCTTCGACACATGCAACACTTATATTTTGGAAAGTTTTACTTTTTTATTTTATTTTATTTTTTATTTGAGCACTTACTGTAGAAGCGGAGCATAATGTAGCATAATCATACCACTTCAAATTATAAACATAAATGGCGTTTGAGTAAATAAAGGAAATTCAATGCAAAAATAACACAACGAAAAGACATATTCAACCTAAGCAAGTATAACATGGCAAAAAAGTCACTTGCAACCAATAATCTCATTTATTTGCAGTCGTATTAATGAGATTATTGGTTATATTTGCAAGTCCAGTGTCCATCCATCCACCCGTATTTAACTCGATATTCAAAACACTACCTCACTCAAGAACGTGTTGTTCTTTAATCATATTTTTTGCTTCTTGTGAATAAAATATTTTTCTATGGTGGCTCCATGACCCAGCGCCTTGCACTTACTGAAGTCTCTCAATAAATTGAGCTCATTATTGTCAGCCACGTAGATAGTTATCATAGTTAATCTTAACGACCCATATCAGCTACGAAAAGGACATAGTTTTCTTAATCTATCAAAGTTATTTAATAATTCCAGTGTGATTTTGATGGAAATTTAAAAGCAAGTGTCCACATTTTACAGTTTTGACAGTGTGAAGTCTAAATTATCCTGTAGAGGGCAACAAAACACAATTTATCAGAATGCACTGTAGTTTCCAAACAGTCTGATGTGTTGAGTGAAATAACTTAATGGTTTAACGTGTTCATTTGTCCTGCACTAAAGTAAAAGAGAGGAATAACATTTTTTTCACTGGTACGATATTGAATAAGTACAGCTTATTTAAATAAACAATATTGTTGCAATGTGCCTTTTGCAAAAAATGGTACATATCAAAACTTACTGGACGATTGGCAGAAATGTCATCTACTTTAGCATTAGTTATGATTGACTCTTTAGCCTAATGAAAGTCTGGTAATTACATTTTTACAATTGACAAATGTATGTGAGGACTCTGTAGTCTGGGTGAATGTATAAGAGATGGGTAAAATGGATTGCCAAGAGTTTCACAGTTACATAAACATTTTTCTTTCACACTGAAAATTCCATTAGGAAGTTTATACAACTGTCATGTTAGGAAAACACAAATCAAATATTCCGAAACACAAGTGCTGATCAGAAAAATGTGATTATTATGTTTGAACCACATATGTGTCACACTGTTAGATATATTTACTCTCTGAACCAGTTAGACAACACATCCAGTGTAAAGTAAGCAGTCTTCTGAATTGTTCCCTATGGACAAAAAAGGAACTATTAGATAACATTAAATTAGATAATGTGGCACAGAAGAAGCATGGATCAACACCAAAGATTTGTGGGAGAGAAATACACATGTAGCCTACTGTATATCAGAATGAAAGCAGCAATAGTGGACAGTCAGGTGATTGGCCAATATCAGATCAATGAAGGAAGAGAATGCAGGGATGAGAGAAGAGTGTTTGAGGAAGTGTTCTGTTCTCCTCAGCCTCTCGCTCTGTTTCTTTCTCTCCTGCCTGCTCTGCTTAGAGGAGGGATTTGCCCTATCTTCCCTGGCTTAGCACACTATTGTGAAAGCAGTGGGAGGATGGAGAGATGCAGAAGGAAAAAAAAAAAAAGAAGAGGGAGAGGATGAAAGGAAAACAGCTGCTGCCTTTAAACTGATGTTCTTCTCATCGTGATATGATACAGGATATGTTCAGTGACTCAGCCATCAAAGAGCTGCTTGGAAACAATTATATCCTCAGCTTGGAGCGTGTGTGTGGTTATGCATGTTTAAATTGAGAAAGGCGTATGACGTGTTTTAGTGTGAGCGTATAAGAGAGCTGCCGTGTTCGTCTATGAAAATATGTTTCTGAAAAAAAAAACACCAAGAAAATTTAAAATTTATGAAAAAAGTCAGATGAGGAAAAAAAAAATCTATTTGATCTAATCCTGTGCCTGGGCGGTTGGATGAGTTTCCTGAATTGCATATAAAAATAGTCTTGAAGTGTTTTCTTTTTTGAATGATCAGGATTTAAAGTGCCATAATTCACCACGAGCAATAGGCTGCAACAAGGATCAAGTTTACCTCCATTTAAACAATATCTAATATCAACAACAAAAATGCTTTCAAACCAATTTCTCTTAATACATTCATACACTATAGAAAATATCGATTTGTTTCACTGGTAAAAAGAAACCACTGCAATGTGAAACTTTAAGTTGTTATTTTGAAACAATGTGTGAAGAGACCCTCAGCACTCCCTTCCTTTCTTCTCCTCCATTTTTCTATTTATCCTTCCTATTCCACCCCTCGCTATCTGACTCAGGGTTGTTTGAGCGAATCCCCGCTGACCTTGGGGCAGAGACGAAGCATGGCGGTCTCCAGTCCTTCACGGGGCAAACGCAAAGAGACAAGATACCTGGAAAACACCCACACATGGACAAGAACCAAAATAACATAAATTCAACACACACTCTACATTAGGTGACAGATGAATATTTAGCTCCATCGCCCGGGTGCCAGCGCAGTGGACACAGCAGCCTCGCATCACAACAAGTCCACCTACAATTTCACTCCACATTTGGGGCTTTTGTGTGTGAAATTTGCAAGTTGTCCTTGTGCATGGCTGATCTCCTCTCTTTTCCCACCACATGCATATTGCAACATGCATATTACATGAATTGGTGTGTTTCTACACGTGTGTGTGCACACCCTTGATGGACTGGGGAACTGCAGGCTGTAACCTGCCGTTCACTCTAACTCAGCTGGGATTGGCTTAAGCCACTCGCAACCACAACTTGGATGAAGCAGTTCTGGAACATGACTTGCATTGATGCGTTAATGTGTCTTGCAAAACACTTGATGGGAGTCGTACTTTTATTTCCGCCAGCACCTGAAGTGGCAGTTTAAAATGTAGTGCCAGTTCAGTTATATGACTGTCACATGTTTGGGGATTTTTTTGCTAAAGTCATTAACCTTCCCTTCAGGATGAACTGATTGAGAACTTTCACCTTGTAATTTGTTTGCTGTCTTCAAGCCAAACATTGTATTCAGCAAGATCTTTGATTTGAAGCCAAACTTATATAAAACAGATGAAATTACCAAGGAAGTGACTTTGAATCGGGCCAACAACACACACATCACATTATGGATATCAGCCAGTCCCAGGAGCCACTAGCATGACTGTAGACCCCTCGTGTTCATGATCTGACAGTTGATAAATGAAATTCTCTGGAAAGTAGATATTGTGCCCTAAGGTGCAAATTAACATTATGATATATGTATAATAAAGTGTTCTTTATGCTGGGGGCAGCGGAGGAAAAAAATTCTCCAATCCATACAGTCATCTTTGCTTTATCGAAGTTGAAGTTGCAGGGGCTGAAGTCTCTCTCTCTCACGATGGGGGAAGACAGGGTAGACCCTGAAAAGGTCACCAGTCAGCTGTAGGGCTGAAATGAATCATCCATATATTAATCCATCTATCGATCTTCTGTTCCTGTTCCATCCAAGTCAGGGTTGAGACAGCTGATGAGCTGAGTCAACATATAAGAGCAGGGTAAACCATGGACTAAGAAGGTCTGTCTGTTTCCAAGAGAATAAATACAATCATTCTTTGTCTTCTTTAGTCTTTGTCTTAGAATCATAAAACCATACCCAAACTCTGGAATGTGTCCTGAGGTTAGTGTGGATCTGTAAGGTAGGATGCTGCAGGACGTCCCCTGGACAAAGTGTATTATACAAAATGTTAAGAGAGGAAGTCTGTGCCATCACCCAATAAGGAAATAATTAAAAGACTGTGAATGCACCAGAAATAAATTAATGTTCAGGCAGCTGAGGTGAAAAAAAAACAATGGAATTTTTCAAGTTTTCTTTTATCAACTCACAGTCAATCAAGCTCTGCTCTTTTGTTCTTGCGTACACTGGATTCAAAGTGGGGTTTTTTTCTCTCCATCTTTTCTGCTGCACAGGATGTGTCCTCAGAAACATTTGTGAACTGCTCAGGATTCGGTCGCAGCAGAGGACAGGGTCGAGCTGCATTTTGTCCTCTCTACGAACTGAGGATCAGCATAAAACACATGTTCTGTGTCGTAACATCTCTAAAGTAAACAAGAGACTCATTGATATAACCTTGTGGAGTGAAAACTGTCAAAAACATTTTTTCTTTTATTTTTAGCCAACGTTTCGATAAGCCAACAAGTCTGGCATAAAATAATCTCATGTAGATTTCCCGCTGTTGAACGCTCAGTGTCTTTTATGGGCTATTAGCATAAAGGACCATTTTCTCTCATTGGGCCAATGGAGCTGAAGAAAGCAATTACTACAGTAGCACACTGTTTGGTAGGAGGGTGGGATTTCAAAACAGAACAATATGGCAGAGGGGAAATGGCTAAGAGGATCATAGGGAGCAGAAAAAAAAAAAAAACGCATGAAGAGCCAGGGCGAAAAGTGGAAGAGGAGAAATGGAATACTGACATGTGGGCGATGGTCACAATATCTCTGCTCAACAGACAAGATGAAAGACGTGTGCGATTGAGTGATGAAATGGCACGTGTGGAGGCAGTTTAGAGGAACAAAAGTGGAGTGGCAGTCAATCTCAGTGTGGCACCGAGGCTCTCCCGTAATCCCGTCATCCACTTTAATCTCTATAACGACGACGCGGCACTCCATCTGTGACGTCAGGGTCATGAATATTCATCAGGTGAATCTGAGCTCTCCACTGAAACCTTCCCCCTTCCTACCACACTGCCCTCCGCTCGAGTTATACTGAGCTGGTTGCCCATATAGAGGCAGATCTCGAGTGAATCAGGGTCGACAGTATATGATGTAAGAAGGACGTTAACGCAAACTCATTTCTCAGATGTTGCTCAAGATGCAGGACTGAGTCAAACCTCATCTGACATTAATATTGAGGCTCTTCATGCTGTCATGACCGTCGAATGCAGAATTTGTACTGCGTCAATTCCAGCAAATCCTCCTTGAGGAAGCACGGGTGTTAGTGGAGAGGAAAGACCTGTTTTTCAGAGGAAGAATCCTCCAGGATCGAGAACTAAATTCAGCACAAAAATAATGATGCTGAAGGCTGAACCGAGAAACTCCGAGCCAAAACATTTATCCTTGAAGTCAGAGATATCTGCTGTAAAGAACAGAGGAGAAAGCACAGGTTGTAGAGGAAATACATGAGATCATTTAGCAGAAGCTGCCTCACTGTTTAGGCAGGCATGGGTTAAAACTTGAGTCTGTTCCACTGGTGTGATTGCTGAGTGATTTGAATGGCTGCAGTATGAGTGTGTGAGCTCTGAACAGCTGATTTCTGATTCATGTTGTAAGCAGGAGATCAGTCCAGTGGATTTCTGTTAGTCAGTTTCTTGCTGCCACTTACAAAATCAGGCCGTCTAATACACAGTGGCGTGTCGCAAAAACTGTTACCTGATAAAGTCCAGCATCCAGTCCAGTGATCTTCGTTGGTTGATCTGCACATCCATCGCATGAAGTGGTACAGAGAAATGGCATTATGACAACACTGTGACAAAATGTTAGAAACCTATTTTTAATGCAACCTGAGTGTTTATGTCATACTATATACAGTTCAAAGAATCTTTATTTGTATATCAGCTGTAGAGTGGTACAGTGGTTATCACTTTAGCCGCATCTCAAGAAGGTTCCAGGTCTTGATCCTGGCTTGCATTTTCTCCCTGTGAGTGAGCTTCCTCCGGGTACTCTGGTTCTTCCCCACGATTCAAACACATGCATTCGAGGCTATAAACTAGATGAAGAGAAGTTAAATATTGATATCTTCGTGTAAGTTAAAACAATTTCAAGTCGTACACACAATTGACAATGTGACAACAGGACTAACCAGGGAAATGTAACAAAATTAAACTGAATTGAGAAGCTTATATGATCCGGTGCGTTGGATATTTTTTTAATTTTTCATGTAGAAAATAGAACTTTATTGAGAAAAAAAAAATCTGGTAACACTTTACTTGAAGCCCCTCTTTATAACACATTATAAGTAGTTATAAACACTAATACATGATCACAATGCTTTATAACTCACTATACAGCAGTATACAGCATAGGATTAAGGTTAGGGTTAGGGTTAGGGTTAGGGTTAGGGTTAGGTCCTGGCATTGTGATCATCTATGAATGTTTATAACTATAGCTACACATGTTATAATGGCATTATAATGCTTTATGAATGTACTTATAATGTGTTATGCAGGGGGGCTTCAAGTAAAGTGTTACCAAAAATCTTTTTCCAACCAGGTAATTCAATTTAGGAGCAGTCCTGATGCACATTATTTAATTGTGCTGCGTTGTAACAACTCTTAGGGTTGCAACTTACACACACACACACACACACACACACACACACACACACACACACACACACACACACACACACACGGTAGCTTTTTCTCTATCACCTTCAAACTCCTCGACGCTGGAACATCCTCCAGTCACCTCATTAACTTTTTCTCTCTCCCTCCCATTTCCCCTCTCAACTCCCGTCTCCCTCCCGCCTCCCGTCTCTCTGTCTTCTGCACATCTGCGCGGCGGCTGTGGAGATAAGCAGCGGCTTTATCTATCAGACAGCTAATTCAGAACGGTTGACACAGTGGCGCTGATATGCATCTCATGTGTCTGTATGTGTGCATGCAGGTTGAAAATTGAGTGCGTGCACTGTATGTGCACGTCTCCCCATCAGTATTGTGCACGTTTATGTCGGTTGGTGGCGAACGAAAAGAGAAGTGAGTGTAAGGTGTTGTAAAAAGGTATGTAGTGTCAAAGCTGTTTCTGGTCAGTGTGTGTGTGTGTGTGTGTGTGTGAGTAGTAACAATAAACAGAGCCACACAGTATATCACATACATACCCACATCACAGTAAAATACAGAATGAACTCACCACAGGCACTTTGAAAAGGTGACTCTTTATTTTCTAATCATTATACTGTATATAATATTCTAATATAGGTAATCATATTTATACCATGTAAGTAAAAGTGTGCTTTTATTCACAGCATATGTCCGAATCAGACTGCTGTTGGTTGGAGGTTTACATTATAAAGTATACAGTGAAACTGGCTGGCAGATATGTGTGTATGTATGTGTGAGTGTGTGTGCGCGTGTGTGTGTGTGAGCTGTGGGAGTTATGCAGTCAGTGTTGCTGCTTATAAAAAGACAAATGTCAGTGCCAGCATGTTTCTGCATGCATGTGTGTGTGCGTGTGTGTGTGTGTGTTGTGTGTGTTTGACTATATGTGTTTGTAGAGGGCTCAGTATCTTATGATAGGGCTCAGAGGTGTGGAGCAGAATAAAAAACCTGCCCACCAACACTGATTTCAAAAACATCTTCCAGCTTCAAATCACCCGCCACTGTGATTGTAGGTGTGTTTTTTTTTTCTTTCAAATTATGACCCACATTTCTTGGGATTTTTTTTTTTAATGCTACTTGAGGTTCCAGCTGTACGTTTCACTTCAGGCTTTCATTTTCTACTTTCATCCCTGCTGCAAGGAAATACTCACACTCCCCAGTGTGACCCTTCAAGACACACGGAGTAACATCTGTTCGCTATTTATCATCCTCATCTCCATCTGAACCGTTACATCTTGAAGCAAACTGCTACAATTCCTGCAAAATACACTCCCTGCAAAAAAAATAAATCATGTTTATCATACCTCTGCTACACACACAATATGATCCAATAGGATATCTGGACCTTTTACTTTTGTACTGTCTAGTTTGAATAACAGCAAACATAATAGCCATGAAACCAAGTTACAAATACATTAAAGATTTTAAATGTCATGGACTCGTCTCCTGAGTTTGTGCTCTGGCATTTTCTAACAGTCCTCAGGTCAGTCTGAAATGGGCAACGTCAGACTACTGATATTTATCACTGAAATAAATAAAATGTTCTGCAATTAACCGTGAAAAACAGTCTCCATCCATGCTGGCATTTATGAGCTGCTGTATTTTTGTTTAAATTCAAGGGCTAATACTGAAAATTGCAATGTGTAGTTAAACATTTGCTCCTCTCTTCCTTTTTGTAGTCTCCAGTATTTTTTCATGCTTTCCTACGGCATATAATTGAGTTAGTCTGGAGATGACAAATTTTAACCAGTTGGATATAGATCAACTGAGGCCACTCAAATTAGTAATACTAATTTTACTCATGATGGGATCACAAAAGGTATTGAACGTCAATTCATAATTGATAATCGATTCAAACACTTTTAAAAACATCACCTTGAAAATGCAGCCTGAACCAAATTTATCGACAGAATTGATTTTTTTTTTAGCAAATCCAGGTACAACACTGCATTCTTATCTGCAAGAAGGAGCCTGAAAGTACCCGATGCCCAGCAAGAAGCTGTTCAGCTCAGTACAACACCTCTCTGTTCGGGCCTTTCGTCTGTGGCCAGCCATCCGTGCCAGTTTCAGATATATTCTGTAAACTATGTAAACAGCGCTTGTCTGAATGCAGGGCTTCAGGCAAGATCATAAAAAGGAGATTTTAATCACACTGTACTCCCTGTCAAAATGATATATGTAAAATACAAGACAGGTACAGAGCGCCTTCAGCTAAAGGGCTAAAGGTTGGCACAACAAACAGAAAAACAGCTTTAATATTAACCAAGGCCGGAATAATTCTTGAAATAATGGCTGCCGTTTTAATCACAGGTTCCCTTTGGGGAACTTAAACCAATAAAGTGACCGTCTACATTCTCTCTCTCCTTTTATTGCCACTCCTCCCTCAACACTTTCATTCCAGTAGCAGTGCAAGTGGGACGATCTCAGATCAGCTGAATGTGAAACATCCTCAATTTCAGAAGCACATCTTGCGGACGACACATGTGGGTTTCTCTTTAGTTTGGCTAATTTGGAACACGGGGAACAACGGGGTGCTCCAGACTGGGCTGATCCAGGATCAGTTGTCACCAGGGACTCGGTAGATTTCTGTCTATCCTTCCGAGCCCCCTCTGCCGATCCTCCAGTCAGCCTCACAGACAGAGACAAGGTGGGAAAACAAGTCAGTACAGCAGGTTTGCAAACAAACAAAGAAGAAGAGCCAACAGTCCAGCCAGATCTTTAAAATAAGAGGAGAGGAGGGAAAAAAAAGAAAAGACCACTAAAACCCTCTGAATCCAAAACAGTCCTATTAGCTTGTATGGCTGCGTCTGCTGAGGAATGATTGGGGCAGTTAGCTCTAGAACTGATCCCGGTGCGACCTGTGCAGGTCGTGGGAATGCAGAGGAGGTCATACTGGAAGCCCCATGGCTGATCTTGGAGCTGTCTGAAGGCAGGACAGGCAGGCACTGGGTGCATGGGTGAGGAGAGGCTAACTGCACACAAGCACACAAACACACACATGTGAATATTAACACACACAAACATGCAGGCACATAACTCCACCTGTAAGCCCTCCTCACACAGTAACCTTGTTTTTTTTGAATGTCTGTGTATGTGCGTGCGTGTGTGTGTTGGTTGCAAGTGCAAAGTGTGGAGTGCTTATAGTGTTTGTTTCCAAACTATTTCATGAATTTAACATTTCTGAAACAGTCCTCTGGTCGTCCGTGTTCGATTGGCTGGCTCAGTGTACTTGAAGTTCCAGTGTGGAGCGACACAACAGCGAGGCGTCGGTAACAGTTTGTGGTTTTTCTCCCAAAGAAACACCAAACATGACACAGTGATTTTTCTTTTAGCGGGACACACTTCCACCTCTCACAATGCACTGGGCAGAGCTGCGTGTGTGTGTGTGTGTGTGTGTGTGTAACTATACTTGTGAGGAGCAATCACCCATAGACAGTTTATCAGTTAAGGTTAGAATAAATTCATTCACTAAGAAAATGTTTTATTATCAGATGATCTCCAAATTAGTACGTTTTGATGTTCAAATTTCTGAAGCTCTACTCAACAGTGACGAGTTGTTTCGGGTTCAATCAACTGACACTAAAGTCACAACTTAATTCAGCATATTGTTTTGTTTTAAGCACCAAAAAAAACATATTTCCTCTAAATGATCTTGCTCATTTACAGGTAGCAAATAACTGGACGTATCAAAATATTGTAACAAAATCTCAGATACTATGCATGAAGTATGAAATTAAATAGTTTAACTTATTGTAATTTTCATGTTAAGAAAGTTATATACTATAGGGAACAATAGTCGTGGTAATCATGGAGAATGGTTTTTTGTTTTTCTCAGCATAAACACCAAAAGACGTGCCTGAACTTGTGGACTGTACACAGAAAAATACTGCAAGTAAGATAATTTATCTTTAATGAGGAACCCAATCAATCTAGTGAGTCATATTTAGCATTTTTGGTCTTGATTACACACTGTGTGGTAAGACAGCAGCTCTCAATAATGTAAGTGCAATCTTTCAGTCTGAGTTTTTTTAAAAACTCAAAATTCCATAATATATGTTAATTCAAAATGTTGATACTAGTTTGAATAACAGTCTGTTCATTCTCAACATTTTCAACCAAAGCCATTCTTTGGGATATGTTTGACCTGCTTCAGTATTTGTGAGCTGTGACTTTTATTCTGTCCTTGGCAGTTTGGAGCACTTCGAGCGTCCTCAATAATTTCTGTTAACAGATTGCTGCTGACTGCACTGGGTTAAACATCCTCCTAAGTATAGTGGCTGGGAATGTGTGTGCATGTGTGTGTGTGTGTTGTCGTGGTGCTGAGTGTCCCGCTGGCAAGTTTTCAAAGTGTCCTCTGGCACCAGTGAGGTGAGGATTCAGTCCATGAGCGATCGTCCGATCGCCCCACTGTCTCCCCCCTCCGTGTCCCTCCTGTCAGAGGCTTCAGATGTGATCAACGCAACACAACCTCACAACCACATCGAAGTAGAAAAATGAAACTAGGATAAGATTATATTAGAAAGACTACGACCCTCGCTTCCCAACTCTCCTCCCTGCGATCAGTCCCCCACCCCGGTGAATAGATTAATAACTATAATACGTGACAGAGTCGTCCTCTGCACTGTGGCACCTTTAGAATAGAATATTCTTTTTTTTTTTTTTCTTTTCTTTTTTAACTAATACAATTATTTGTTGATATCAGAGTATCAAAGCTGTATGGTGGTAGAAGAGAAGGACAGCTGTCGAAGTCTCAAAAAACACCCTTCGCTCTTTTGGAGTAAACATCAATACAGCACAGGCTTATGGGCCCACACACCCTTGTAAGGCGTCTTTAATGTAGCAGTCAAGTGTCCCGACGGAGTTTTAGAGATCAGGGTGCCATTTGAGACTTGACTTGAATACAGCGAATGTAAGCACTGGAAGCAAATGGATATGGCATGCATGGTTTGAATGGTCAATGCTGACATGGCTCATGGGTGGCAGTTCTATACTGTGACCTCCTAACAGACCCTCCGGATCTGAGGGGCCCCTGATGTGCTGAGTTACATAGCTACTACTGCTGAGTCAGTACGCCTTATGCAGAAAAGAGTAGTTACAGCAGCAAACCTTATGATCTAAAGCTAACCTGGAGGCCATGATACACATTTCGAGTAATATTTGGCACCAAGTATGGTTAATCATATTTTGCTGATACATGTTTGAATCTTAAGCAACTCAAATAATTCCTAATTAATCCTACGATTTCTTAAGGCTATATTCTTCAGCTCTATTGACTTAAGGAAGTTACTCATCTCACCTAAAGTAAGACAAAAAAAAAAAAAAAGCAGCCGAGTAGGAGAGTAGTCGTTGAATTTTCTCCACCTCTGCTTCTCTTTTTTTTGAAGCACGTCATAATATTGGTTAGCTATTCAGCTGGTTTGAAAACAGTTGTTTCTGTGCAAATGTACTTTGCCTTTTCTTCCCTCCCTCCCACATAACACCCTTAAAACGACATTTGCTGCAGTGCTGAGCATAAAAAGCCCTTGTGTGCTCCTGTCCTTTAAAAATTAAAAGCCCTTGCTTGAAGAAAAGCCGTCCCCCCCCCCCCTTTCACAGCCCATGACAACTGCTGATGTTGTAGTTAGCTTGCAAAATTAATATTTACATGTGGAGGACAGCTAGAGCGAGTCCGTAGCGATGCACGTTTGTCCCTTTAAGCTCCCAATATGGCGTAAAAGACAGGAGATAAAACAGCAGCATCATAAATTAAACAGTGTGACTGAGGTTTGAAACATCTTTTATTATCAGGGTAATAACTGTCAAAGTAGCGTGTATCAGCGTGGTGTTGTTTCATCTTATCTTTGTACAAAACAGTGCACTGGTGGCTTCGGGAGGTAAAGAACAAAAATGCATTTTTTCCCCCCTTCCTGGAGTTTCACACTCACTTGTTACTCACAGTCACAGGAAAAGGTTGAGAAAAATGCCGTGAAAAATTGCATTGGTGCTCCTCCTCTCAGCCCCCCCCCCCCCCCCCCCCCCCCCCCCCCAACTCCCTCGCTCTCTGTCTCTGGTCTATTTCGCCTCCTCCTCGCTCTGTCACAGCCTCTCCACGTAGCGTGCGTGTGCGTACATACTGATGTGTGCATGATTCAGTAATGTGGTCAGTTCAGACTCAGAGTGGGCCTGTTTTTTTTTCTGGGTTGGAGTTATGTGATTGTTTCAGGCCGGGGGCTTTGCTTTTCACTGCTCTTACAACGAACTCAAAGCAGAAACAAATTGGTAATTTTTTTTTTTTTTTTTTTAGGGGTGGGGATCAGACACAAATTTGAATGTGCAAATAAAAAGAACCCACCCATTGTGAGTCAGTGTCACAGTTTAGAGCCTGATCAAATCTCTAAAAACACAATGATTTCACTTTTCTGACACACAATCCACAACTTTCTGTCTCCAACAACTCTGTAAAACGTGTCTTGTCGTCGCTTCTCTCATTTCACGCTGTTTTCTCTTCTCTGTTCGGCTTTTCTCGCAGATCGCGTCGCTAAAGCGTCGGCACCTGCTTTTCCTCACATTCATGTGTCTGATCTAGTCGACTGGAAGCGGATCTGAAAACTGTAGGAACGTTGCAGCATGATCGCTGTCGGGTGTGCACACGTCCAAAAGATGTGTTTGGATTTTTGTGTGAGTGCGTGTCTGTGCAGATGTGTACAGTATGTGCACGTGGAAGGAGGATAGAGTGGAGCAAGGAGGCCGTGATCGGCGGCTGAAGGGGATGGAGCAAGATGAAATGGCGCAAAAGGATATCCTCCATTTCCATCCCTCTGTCTTTGAATTGCATGCCTCAAACAAACCGATCCTCCACTGGAGAGACGTCTACTTTAGACTGAAAGTGAGAGTTTTCTCTCGTTTTCCTTTCTGCAGCTGAAATTTTGACAGTTTTTTTTTTCTGGCAAGTCGAGACAAGTTTATAATGAATTCATCAAAAAGATGCTCACCAAGAGGTAGTGGGACAACAAAAAAAAAATGATTTTTTTTTTTTTGTTTAATGTCTTTTTGGCACTGCCTTAAAGCATATTCACAGCTCAGCGGTCTCCTCTCCGTCGTACCCTGAACCGACAACCTCCAGAAAACCCGACTAGCCTTCAGACGTCACCAGCGGAAGACCTAAATCTCAAGGTGAGAGGACGTGCGGCGGGTGCCGGTGAGGTGAGTGATGGGGGCTACACAGAAAGATGTGAGAGGTGACGGGGTGAAAGGTGAAGGCGGACGGACTGACGGACATTTTGATCGTCTCTATTGAGTCGTGGGCGAACAAAAGGAATTGGAAGAGAAAGAGGAAGTGGAAGAAAACGTAAATGAAAGGAAGCACTGATGGATGTAATGTCACCATCGAAAATAGATTCATTAGTTTTCTCGAACCGCACCTTTTCTACCCAGCGTCCAACAGCCGTTTGTTGATTCTGTGCCCGCTCATCAAACCCAATTTGTAGATCTAACCGTTGAGCAGCGATCAGAGAGATGAGGGTGAAGGTCACTGGGAAAGGGCTCAATTCAATTTCAGTTCAGGCAGCCGTGAAGTGAGCTTCTCCATGACGAAATCAAACCATATGAAAGGACTATATATACACAATATCCATAGAAAAAAATACAAGTGCCACAGATGTGCTGCCATAAATGGACAAACTGTGTCTTCAGTTTCTGTTTTAGATCCATCTGAACTGAAAATGAATCAAACCCAATGATGAGGTGTTGAAATCTCCTCACTTTTAAACAGCATCACAATCAGAGCGTCAGCGCGGAGCTCCAAGGCTGCTTCCTCCACTGATCCAGCTCTGCTGCTACCCAAAAAACTCTGGAGAAGAGAGATCAAAGATCAAACGTTGTCTGTCACCTCTTTCTTCTCCTCCTCCTGCAATTCACATTATTTAAATTTTCTGAAGAAGTTGTCCCAAACTGAAGACCACTCACAGTATTTTTTTTTTTAAAACGGTTTTCCTCTTTACAAAATGCCAAAATGTCAATTTATGAACATAAAACTTACGAGCATAAATCGAATGTGCCTTCTTTTATAAGGAGCTCCGGGTATAATAACTACAGTGATATGTGGTGAGGTGGAGTTGGGAACAACTTCTCCATCGACATTGACCCTGCTACACACACTGAAACGCTCACAGGGCTCAGGATTCACAGTTCAAAGGCTAAAAGTTCACAGTTCACAGTCAAAGTTTATCAAACCCCCGTCCCACCCCTTAACCCTGTGTGTCCCCTGCTTCTACTGGTACGCCCCCCTGCGCGTCTCATCCTCCTCTTTGATTCTCTAACCGGGCGATATCTGCGGCCAGCACCTCTCAGACGGGCGTGGTCCTGCGGTTGGGGTCCTTGCTGTAGTCTTTAGTGAGCGTGCTGCTCTGGAGGAACTCCCTCTCCGAGTTGAGCAGCCCGCCCATGCCGCCGGATTTGGATCCCGCGTTGCCGGCCTCCCGGGGGTTCAGCGTGTACATGGGCATCTCGGAGGCGGCCGGCCCCGTGTAGCCGCCCTTCCCGAGCGGCGAGGCGTCACGGCTGGGGGCTTCGGAGGAACGCACGCTGGAGCGGCGCCGGAAGCGGTAGCGGTAGGAAGGGATGCGGCTGAAGGCGGATTTCTTGATGAGCTCAGTGCGGGACTTAGCCCGTAGCTTGCGGTGCTTCTCAATAAACATGTGCACGGCCAGCACGCCCACCATCTCTGCCATGATGAACGAAAGCGCGCCGAAATAGAAGGACCAGCCGTAGGAGTAGGACTTCTTGCTGTCGCTCTGACCCGGGTCGCCGGAGTTGGCCGAGATATAGACAATAATCCCAATGATGTTACTGAGGCCTGGAAGAGAAAGAGAACTTAGTTTGAGGAAAATCAGCTAAACATGAGGATGAAGAAACAACATCATCGTAGTCCCTCCAGTACCTTTTGAGACATAATTTATTGACACCTGCAGAACTAAAATCACAGACAATTTGAGTATGAAGGTTTGGGTATTTTGTAGCTCCAGTGATGCAGAGTTCAATGCTTTAGAAACCATCAGATAAAAGATTAAATACAATATATTTGAACAGATTCTGGGAAAAAGTAAGATGATATGATGTGCAATAGGCAAATGCTTGTTACATTTCCAGTTAAGCAAAATTGTTTCTCTCAGAGTTTAAGATCGTCTACTGCAAAGTCGATCCCTGCAATGTTGCCTTGGAATTGGTGCCAGTGCAAATAAGAGTGAATAAGACATAAAAAAAGACAGAGCAAGTGGAGGAAAGTGATGAAAAATCAGGAAGAAACCCAGTGAAATAAACAAATGTTGACTGTGAAGGGAGAGGAGATTGAATGAAACACTAGAGAGAGTCAAAGCACACAGCTGGTCTCTCTTATTCCATATCATTGGTCCAGAGGACTGTGTTCATGCAGTGTGGTGGGATTCACAGAATGAGGACAATTAGCCATCTGTAATTAACCAGAAACAGCTCCACATACTTGTGGTAAATTATTACCAATTTAGCTTCATGAATTCGCAACGACACCCAGTGGGACCTTAAACATCACACTGAACAGCAATTTTCATCCCCCCGTATGCGCATCGGGGGTAAACGTCCCCGTATATGTTGTATGTTACGCTGCGAGTGCATGACCGACTCCAAGTGTCGTCATCGTGGAGTGATTTATGCGTGTTTACATTCCGGCATCCTCACAGTTTATCACGCTGCCATCGTGGCGTTCCTGCTGATTGATTAATCAGCCACTCTGTGTCCCATTGCCCCACTTCGGCGTCGCACACGGGCTCTTCTGTGTGCTTTACATGCCTGAAGGGGCTCCTCCACAAATATTTGAACGCTGCACCTTGCCCGAGGTGTCAACCGGTGTCACAGTGTCACAGTTACACACACACACACACACACACAGCACATACAAACACACTTGCAAGTCACATGAAAACTTGTTCTATTAGTCCTTTAACGTTATCACAGGTGGAATAAACCGTAAAAATCACCTCCAGTCCTTCGGCATGCATGAAGAGTTTGCTTGTTTATCACATGTAACTGTATTAATGATAAATATAATTTCAGTTTGTTTAGTCTTACTGCATTTAATCCCCTTCAGTTTCATTGCTGCTGTAATTTTTTTCACATATCCTCAGCATTGATGATTATTTGCAGTGAAAATATGCACGGCTGAGAACTTGTGCACAAGTCAGTTACTTCATGAATGCAGTTACTTTTTCAAACAGTAATGAAGTTTCTTTCCTCGTTTCTTTTAATATAACTTGTTACTTGGAAAACTAACTCATGTTTGATTTGTAGCTGTCTCTTTGAATCAGGAAGTCTCAAGAGCGTGCCCATCGTTGCGATGCCGTGGCACGTCAGCTGTCAGGATTGTTTGGGTCAGTGTGATTCACTCATTAAATTCAGCTGAAGACACGAGCTGGAGCACATGAGATCTTTTTGATTTGTTGGCAGAAAATAAACTTCATGATCAACTTGTTGATGGTTCATATATGAAACGAGAACAATGCAATTTGCCCTTTTGCCCAGAGCATATTTGTGTGGAGCAGCTACATGACCTCGGTGTTCTGAGCTGCAGTATTTTCTAAAAAAGCCTCCTTCCATGTTTGAACCTCAGGAAAAGATGTTCTTTTCCACAGCCTGAGGAGGACTGCGGCTGGTGTGACTGTCTGTACCTTTACCGCAAGGAAGTCGACTCCCCGTAATGTGACTTCAGGTCCCGACAACAATGATAAACACCCAGAGATACACACACACACACACACACACACACACACACACACACGTGTGCGTGCGTGCGTGCGCACTCTCACCGGCCCGGTGGTGACTAACCTGCAGAGACGAAGAAGATTCCTGCGCTGAGGATGACGTTGTGTCGGCTCCTGTAAAACTCACTGGCCGCCACACAGAGCCCCCCGAGGAACAGCAGGCCCACACTCATGATGGGAAAGATGCTGGAGGCACGCACAGCACCTGCACACAGCACACACACACACACACACACACACACACACACACACACACACACACACACACACACACACACACACACACACACACACACACACACACACACACACACACACACAAGCAGAGGAAGAGTCGAATCACTTTCATTACTGTGAGGGAAAAACATTCTGTGCTTTGGTGAGAGGTTGCCTTCCAGAATCATGAATTTTTGTAATGAATTTCACCTTGAAAGATGAATTACAGAGCTAAAACAACAGGAATTTAATGGCACACACACACACACACACACACACACACACACACACACACACACACACACACACACACAGGCCAGCCACGCATGACGCCAGTGTGCTGCCACATGCTTGACTGAGTCTGAATTCAGAACATGTTAAAGCATTCAGAGGCCCTGCTAGGAAGAGCGAGAGCGCGAGAGACGGATGGGGAAAGGAAGAGATGGACAAAAACCAAGACAGATGGAGAGCGGCGCTGACATATGCAAGACAAAAATAATGAATAGCAGAGAAGATGAATGTGAAAGCGAGGCTGCGGTAGGAGTGAAATATTTGTCACAGCCCCATATGTGTGCACGATGTGATAACATATTGAAGGATGTTTGCAGACAGCTTGCCGAACTGCGCCGTGCGGTATTTTTAGACATGGTGCAAAGACGAGTAGTACTTATCCTTCACAGGTGAATCCTTGTAAAATATTTATATCAATCAGTGATTGTATTTCACATTTGGGCTCCTTCTGTGTGTGAAATAATTTCTCCTTGACTGACAGCTGCAGCAGAGTGAAGTAACCCCGCCCCTGTGGCCCACACCCCTGGGCTGTATGAAATGCCGGTCACTAGGTCCCTGCTCCTGATTGGCTGGCTGACTCTGAGGTCTGCGATCTAATTGGCCGCCTCTGGGGATGTTACTCTGCGTTCAGTGGAGCTATGAAAAGGAGGCACAGGCTGAATCCATTTTCTCTCTTTCTTGTTGCTGTTTCTTTTTTTTTTTTTTTTCCCTCCGCTGCGTCCATCTTTACTGTCTGTTTACAGAGCGAGGAGCGAGAACAGAGCGCTCCCTCCATCCTGCTCCTCGCCACATCGCTTCCCTCGATCTTTGTAGCTGCAGTTTTCATCCTTCTTTCCCATTACACTTCAGCTATGTTTGGATAAACCAAGGTTGATGCACGCACGTTTCCCATTTCTCATTTTCTCATCATAACAATGTTTTTTTTAATACATACTTCTCATGTCTTCCCTGATAAAATGTTCCTATTTTTTCATTATATTCCACCTGTCTGTAGAGATGTGGAAGTTGCTCCCTGATATCATCCCATCAGCTTTGATTACTCTCTACCTAACACATCCACATCAACCGCATAAGGTGCAGTTTCTTTCTGTGTCACAAAAATATCCGTCACATACTGTATACATAACACTGATTCAAATTCCCTGAAATGCAAACTGTTGTCTGTTATGACTATATGTACTTTATTCAGCAGGGATGCAAGTACTGAATAATAAATACTCAAACAAATGTAATTAGGTAGGATGTCTTGGTAATTTTCGGAAGTAATTTTACTCATACTACCTAAATAATTTGCATAAATTAACTACCGTAATTCAGCTCATTAAATATCTACTTGCTACTGAGTTTTCCCACAGTTTGAAGAAATCAAATATGTTACTCTGCCAACAATTTTATTATTTCAACAGAAACAATTTCTGCTATATTTGTTCACAAAACACTGTTATATTCGAATTTCGATTTATAGCTAAAGTGCTTTGAATGTGGCGATATTCTGACGGTCACTTTAATTCAATGCTTGTTAGTGCCACTGCAATAAGTATAGAAAATTGTAAATTGATACTCTTGGCTGGGTATTTTCTTTATAAAAGTCTCTATAATTTAATGCAACCTCAGCAAAATACCAGTACCAATTTTAAAAGCTATTTTCAGTTCCGGCACTTGATGTTTGGCTTTGATATGTACAGATTTTAAAGAGCTTTATGACTGCATGTTTCTGTCTGAAGTCATGTCCACCATTTCCTGAAGGACACACGAAGGACACATGGAAACTGTCATTCTCAAAGTCTGTGGGGCGAAAGACTTCCGGCCCTGCAGGAGCCAAATTTTCTCCTAATCTCTCCTGGCAGGCTGTTCCTGCCCGGATTGGGACAGAAGGTGGCTCCATGCACCTGCATGCTGTCGGTCTCAGTAGTATCCCGCCTCTGTCCACAGCAGCGATGCACTGTGTGTCAGATCAGCTGTAAAAACGGCTTCAGTCCTGTGAAAATCTGTGTATCTGCTTGCACGTGCACACACACGCGGTCAAACTCACGGAGGAGGTATTCGGCAGCATCTGCTTCGTAGTCAGCGTCCTCTGGGAAGTGGTCGATCTTCTTACACACACCTCTGAACGTTCCTGCAGAGGAAACACAGATCAGGTTGGGTCTTCGTTATCTCATAAGAAGAAATATTTGTGAGCAGGATAAATGTTTCTTTCACACACAGGTCCATCTCAAACCAGGCATTCTAACTTTCGTGTGTTTCGGGTTAACATGTCAAGAAAAGCCTACTTTCTTCTCACTGAGACCCTTCTAGAAAGCCCCTCTTTCAACAGCACTGGATCTTCTGACATGCTGGATCAGTGCTTTGCTTTAAATTTGACATGAGCCACATTGTTTGATGTGACTGAGTCCGACGCCCTTTCAAAGAAATCCCAAACCAGCACACATCGGCCCATGTGAAGAAAGTTTTTTTTTTTTTTTTTTTAGAAGCTTGAATTCTATCTCCAAAAAAGTTATTACATACTAAAATTTCAGCCACATCTTATGTGAATTTAAGGCAAAGTGCGGGTTTGCACTGTGCTAATGGGTACAGCTACTTTAGATGAGTAAATTAATCTGTCAGTTGTGTTTTCGTTAAAACAATTTAGAAATTAAAATGTCAAACATGAACCCCATGCCAGTGGGTATAAGGCCTGTCATTCAGTCACTTTCAGTTGTAATTGCACTGCATCAAATCACAGTCCTGGCAGACTGAACGTGTACGCAAGTGGATGTGGAAACGACGGAAAAAACAAGCAGAGAGAGAAACAAAGAGAGACAGAGGGATGACAGATGAAGCAAGACAGAGCTGTAGCCTTCAGGCTATGTGTGGAAAACACTAATGAAAAGCCTTATCACACCCAACACGCACACACACACACACACACACACACACACACACACACACACACACACACACACACACACACACGCATGCACAACTGCAAAGAAAACGCACACAGCCACCAAACTGCAGACATCAAGTGTACAAATACAAACCAAGATCATTAAAAAAATACATGAACACGATCGATCATGCATGTTAGTAAACTCCTTTATCTTGATGGTTTATATGAGTGAATGCAGATTGTGTGTGTGTGTGTGTGTGTGTGTGTGTGAGCGTGTGCGTGTGTGTGTTGTATTGACGAGGATCGAGTCTCCTACCAGTGTGCCGTGTGTCACGCAGAGAGTGACTCATCCTTCTCGACACACACACACACACACACACATCCGTGAGTATCCCCGCGATTATGTGTGTATCGTGCACTTATGTATGTGTGTGTGTGCGCGTGTGTGTGTGACTACACGGCATGTAGCCTCTTTCCCACCCATCACTCAGTCCCATTCACACATGGTCAACACCACGGGGGCCATGAAAGAGAGCGGCACTGAGGGGGGATGGAGTGGGCGAGCGGGGGAGAGAGAGCGATGAAGAAGGATGAAGAGAGAGGAAGTGCCCGCTGAAAGAAGTTTGGTGGTGAAACGCCACGGGAGAATTAGAGAGGAATGAGAGGATGGAGGCTGGCGATGAACAAATGAACGACTCAACCTAATTGCTTCTTTGCACATGAAGAGCTTCTTTCCAGTACCCACACTCAGAAAATCATTCATAAATTGATTCATCCATCTCAGTGCAGTCAGAGACTGAAAGTAACCTCTGATTGAGACGCTGATTGACAAGAAAAAAAGACTTTTACAGGCCCTTTTACTTCTAGACCTAATGAAGTAATAATTTGGACAATTTTCATATGAAAAGCTTTGCCTTACTGTCATTTACACTGATAGATGCGACACTTTTTCAATGACTAAACACCAGCACAGGCATCGTATCATCTATGTATATTTTCTCAAACACAACCCTTGGATATTTTCATTAATTGCTTCCTTATTTTTGGCAGAAAGTACTCCCACAGTTTAAGAAGAAATCCACATTTGACATCTTGATTTTTATCGTGCCAACTCCAGACATAATTTAACACGTATTAATCTTCACAATCTGTCATAATTCAGCAGCTGTTTTCGTAACCATCCGTCGGTCCTGTCAGTTCTGATGTCTGAGATCCTTAGATTTCTACAAAAGGAGAGAATTGTTAGAAGGAATTACAGTAATAAAAAAAAAAGAATTAATAAAAAGAATAACTCTGTAGGATTTTTTTAAAATCAATTCAGTTCTGGTACCTTGATATTTAAATTATGCAGTTGCGTATCATACTTGATCATAATCAGGCAGCAATTTGTAATTTTACCAGAACAGTAAGTTTTTTCTCAATATACTTGAACAGGATTAGAAGACACACATGACACACACACAGTAAAAGGCTTCAGCTGGTCGCATACAATCCAAATTTTTCTCAATAGTTCCAACAGGCGCTTGTCTTTTATTATAAAAGGTCCCTAAATCACACTTTCTTACAAAAAGCACAACTCAGGTCGAGGACAGGTATGAGCACTGCGTTAGGACACCTAATTTGTGGAAGTGGAAAAAGAGAATTTAATTTCCTGCAGTAAAAATAATTTAGCTCAAGACAGAGGTAAGACCTAGACTAGTAGTTTGAAGTTATTTTTTTGTCTCAAAGATTTTTTTTTTAGCAAAGAAATTTCTATTATTCCCCCCAAAAAGTTTAATGTTATATCCTCCTTCTTATTCAAAGTTATTCGTTCTTTTAATTTCCATTTTGTAGTTCAGGGAACCACATCTGCCAGTGTCTCACATGAAATGAAACAGATCTGATAGCATTTGAAGAAAATATTCACTACGACACACCACATATCTATGATCAGCATTAAAATAAGCAACAAGCGCTGATTTCTCTTGCACACACACACGTGACCCAGTGATGCATTGTAATAACTTTTCACCAATAGAGGATAAGCTGCATCAGAACCGTTGACAGCAGGAAATACACAGAAAACCATTCTCCTGTTTAATGTGGCCCGGTTGAGCGGGATCACACAAGCAAAGTCACAGAAGGTAAGTGTGAGTTGAGCTGTTGCGATTGGATGCATCAAGGTGTAAAACATCATCAATCACAGCTGCCTCGTGCCAGGCGGCTGGGAAATTCATTATACCTCCTGGCTTTTAAATGAACGGGCTCGTATCGAACCGTTTTGATGTATGGAGCACCAAACGGTCTCACACAATAAAATATGGGTGAAGCTCATGGAAACGCACACATACACACGTACACACACAGCTACACAGACTCATCAACACAGTGAAAGGAGGGAGGTGGGAACATGTAGATAGATGGCTGTTTTATTTATCTTTCTGTAGCACAGGATCTAAATTACAGCTGAATAAACAACGTTAAAAGCCCAGATGCGTATACTCGTGCGCACACACACACACACACACACACACACACACACACACACACACACCCACACACACACACACACACACACACACACACACACACACACGCACACCTGCAGATGCTGCTTACTCACATAGACTCTCATTAAAACACACTTGAGTGCATGGTGATGTCAGTCTTAGTCGTACTTGATAGGAAACAAAGATGCTGACTAAAAATAACTGAAATAGCACACACACACACACACACACACACACACACACACACACACACACACACACACACACACACACACACACACACACAATCAGTAAGACAAGTGTATTGGACCTCCAGGTCAGTGTCCTCATTACAATTATGTGTGAGTAACAAACCACACATTAGGTTGCTTTCAGGCACACACACACACACACACACACACACACACACACACACACACACACACACACACACACACACACACACACACACACACTCTCTATAGAGTGCACATTTACACTTCAATGAAAGTTAAGAAGCGAATTACTGAATAAAAGGTCAATTGGAAAAATAGGTTTTTCAAAGAAAGATGTATTTATTTACCCTCTCAGCCAAAAAGGACAACGGGTTCATATTCACTCTCACACTCAATGTAAAGCCATTCGATATATTTGAGCTATAATATCAGCCATGTAAGTCTGTAAGCATTTCTTCAGAGTTTATAGAAACACCTGCAACAGGACGTTCTTGTTCATCTCCAACTACATGTGACAGCAACAGCATCGATATTTATATATCCCTCACATGAGGACAGCAACAGTCACAAATAATTCAAAGTTCTTTTGTTTCCTACAAGTAAGTGGTCACACAATTATTTTTGCTATTACAGTGAAAAAAAATTGCGGTAGATTTTATCTTACAGCAAAAGTATCCAAGAAAGACTTGGATACACCCAATTACATAACTTTTGGAATCTGTATAACACTCTGCTAAACAGGTGAGATTCTGTTTTAGTGTGATATATGTACATCTAGACAGTAAACTTTGGCTGTACCGTCCAGCAGCTTCAGGACTATTTATTCCTTTTGGGATGTCATCAGTTGTTGGTTTCTGCTTGACTTAAAATTCACTAACAGTCAAGCGTCTGTTGATACTGAACAGTTTTTAAAGATTCATGTCCTCAGAAGGAGCCCAGACTGAGAGACTCAGATGCTGGAAAACAGCTAAATTCACACAGACTCAAAACAATATTTTTTTGCATTATGTTTTTTTGTGGAAATAAGAAAAAAATATTGAGTATTTTTGGGGCATCCAGCTTACGCCTGTGAAGAGGCACTGATGCAGACTTGTATATTTGCATTTGCAGGTGTTGTGTGCTGAATGTTGAGTGATAACTCCAAAATCTAACAGAGTCAGTAGGTAGTTGAAAAATAAGATTTAGAACATCCACAATTTGAAATTTGATAGATACAAATTAAAATTTTACACATTTGATATTGCACAGAGGATTTTGCACCATTTTTAAAACCACTGTGTGTTTTCTTTTTTTTTGTTTTAGTTCTGACTCGCCCTGTTCCAGTTTGCAGGCCTGCAGCCTGTCAAGCACGGAAGAAAACAACCTCAGCAATCACTGGAGAGAGATAAATAAAAAGGACCAGGTAGCAGTCCAACAGTCCAGATCTGGATCACTGTCAGTCAAACGCATTGTCACTGCTCTGCTGCCGATGTAGCTGAAAAATATGTGTGTGCGTGTGTGTGTGTGCGTGTGCGTGTAGGTTGGTGCATATGAGTCACGTACTTCTTACCCCTCAGTGATGCTTTGGTGAGCTACCTTCGAAATGCTGTATCACAAAGTGAGTCAGAAGCCGTCACATAGACTTATGTCAAGTGTCACAACCAGCCTATGATACAACGCCACCTGGAAACACGCACACGCACGCACATACACACACACTGGACCCCAGAAGGGTCAAACAATGCACCATAAAAAAATAAAAATCCATGTTATATATGGCTTTAAATTTGGAACAATGTTGTTTCTTCCTGCTCATTTAATTTTAGTTCTAATTTCTGATGTTTCTTCACTCAGCGGTACTTTGACCTTCTTGGTTCACTTTTCCCTCCTTCCCTCTCTCTCTCAGTATTGTGAGAACAAACGTTATTTCAGGCTCATTATGCTATCGCCCTGGACTTCAACAATATTAGCCTCTCGGGTCACGGAGCCTTATTTGAAAATCACTCAGCTTATTGGCTCGCATTTAGGGGTAAAAGCAGAAATGTATATAGGGAGAATAACTAAAATCTTCGAGCAACGGGAAGTTTAGATGTCTCACTTTTTCATTTAACATGGGAGCAGAACAGAAAAAAAAAACATTTTGTCCTACTTATGTTTGATTACTCCACGTTATATGACTTTTGTTATGGTCATAGGCTCACTGTCTAAATAAAGCTAACTTTAAAGTAATCTCAATCTCGCAAACAAATAAAAATCCGGTAAAGAGAGCATGAACAAAATTCAAATGCACGGCACTCAAAGTTGCTGGTTAAACTAAAACCCCTCAATATGAGCTTATGGGATTAAGATACTGCTTAATTAAAATCAGTGCCCACATCCCTCCGAAAGAAGATTAATAAGATCGTTCAGACAGACCTACACCTTTGTCTCATTCAGGACGGGAGAAAACACTTTTATGTTGCTCTATACAACAGTGCTTTTGGAGCTTTTTAATTTCTGAAATTCTACTTGAATGGGTCCAAATCTCTTCAAGAAGGCTTAATGATGAGACTTTTAATTATATCCTTTTGAGAAGATGCAGCATTTTTCTGTCAAGCTTCAAGGGTGCAGAAGTTCCTGCAGCACCTGAGGTGTTCCAAGATTTACACACACCTCCATGCAGGCTGCGCCAAAAGTCAAAAGTCAAATTTAAAGTTAGTTTGGATATTGTATCGGTATTATTCGACAGGGCCAGTCAACTGTGAGCGTGTGCGGCGGGACAAAGCCACAAATTAGTTGCTCGTTTAGAGTTTTTCGACAGTCGCGCTCGCAGCAAATTAATGAACACACGCAGGGAATGTGCCTACATGGACACAAATTACTTCCCAGCATGCACGGCGAACACATCTATCGGGAGGCGTTTGATGCACAAAGGTCAGGGCTGCTCGAAGGCATCTGCAACCACAAGGCATTATGGGACACGGTAAATGTAGGTCGGAGGTCAAAGTGTGAATAATTGTGTACCTGTTTGATGCATCATGATACAAACAGGCTTAAAACATCTACGTATATAAAAGTACATAATTCTATAGCTCATAGAATTCAACATCTATATATATATATTCCTATATGGAGCCTATATGGATCTCATTCTTTTCGTTGCATTACAGGCGAGCGACGTGGGAGGCATACTAAACATTCCCCTGCAAATAAAAAAAAAAAGGTGCCTCAAAACAAGGTCAAAAAGGAGACAAACAAAAACAACTCTGTGAGTCCAGATCGACCCCATGACTGTGACAAACTAGCCATGAGGTGCCAGATGTTTGTCCTTGATCTAACTCTGTCCGGCGCGCGCCGTGCGTGTGCACAGCACAGGCCGCAGCTGACGTCGCTCACCCACTGAACGCCACTAAAACACAAAATTCCAACAAAAAAACCCCCCAAAAAAGCAACATTGAGACGACTCATGTAATAACATCAGATGGAAGTATAGATATGGATTAAGGAATAGCTGGATCAATCAAACCCTGGTGTGTTTGATCTGAGTTGTGGAAATACCTGGAACTGAGTCTGCGCCAAATAAAAGTCCCCAAGCTCCTCTGGGAGAGACTTTACTAACTCTAGTGCAGTTTTATTGAAGTTTAAACAAACCAAAAGCGTCTAACAAGATGTGACAGACCATCACATCCTGTGAAATGGGATCCTTTCTTTCTACTTCCTGTCACAGTCCACATCAGAAAATGGCGATGCGAGTATGGTCACAGTTTGGAGCTGAAATAATTTCACTAAGTAAACAAGTAAAAACCTCTGAATGTGACTTCAAGGGCAAAGATGGAGTTTGAGGTTTCAGACATGAAATTTCTTTGGCACACACTCTTGGAACGCTGAGTACTTTACTATTACACAGTAATTAGATACATTATGTCAAACAAAACAAAGTTAAACCAATATATTGGCTGACATCTTGTTCCTTAGTTTCTGGCAATGTCAAAACTGAATTGAAAAAAAAAAATCACATTATAGACAAAAAATATATGGAACATTCATGCTGTTTTCTCTGTTGAGTGAACAAAGCACCAGTACTTCTAAAATGAAAACATGGCCTTTTCGAATGTTGGAACAAATGATCCGCTGCTGCGGTTTTTGCGGGGAGCGCTGCTTCAGCGCGGGGTGAGCTAACCCCTATCAGTTGGCATGTACTCCCAAAGCTGTATGTGAGTGGCCTGTGCAAAAGCCAACAGCACGCACACAGAAACCCACACACTCCAAATTTAAATGGTTTTGTCAACTAGATAACAGCAGAGGAGGGAGTGAGCAGGGGACAGGAAAGAAAGTTGAAAAGCAGAGCAAATTGGACTGCTTGTTTCCTCGGAGCGCCTCTGACAGCTCAGTCTGGGTGACTGTGCCGCTTTGCCTCTCTCTCCCTCCTCTCCTCACTGTGCCTTTACCTCGCTCGCTCTCTCTGATTACCTCTTTGCAGGCAAAGAAGAGAGGAGCCGGGAGAGAGGGGGGGAGAGGGAGAGAGAGAGAGAGAGAGAGAGGGAGAGGCTAGTTTCCACGGTGATGGCTGATGAAAGCGAACGAGGCAGGTTCTGCTCGATTGCACACCTCCTCTCGTTCCCTCTCTCTTCTTTTCCCTCTTTTCTCAGTTTGTTCTTCCTCAAACGCCCATGTCCTCTCTCTTTTTCTCAAAAACATTTATGTTCTTGTTTCAAATCTCATTGTGTCTCCTTTAGCCCGTCTCATCTTTCCGCTCACATTTACGAAACACACTCATCCCATTACATTCTTCTCCTCTTGTCGTTCATTGTCAGCATGAAGGCTTGTTTTAGGGAATCGGCCAAAAAGTGTTTGGACACAAGAACATTTGACCTACAGATGCAGACATGTGTGTTCAAGTCATTTAAGCCTAAAAATCCCAACTTGAAATTTTCCCCCATTCAAAAATGTATTTTTTGTGGCCTTCAGTCTACAGACAGAGATGTGCTCTTGTGTTATCTTTAGAAGACAGTTTTCAATTTATTAGAGCGCTTCTGTGTTGTACGGCTAAAATTTATGGTGTGTCATCAGGATTTAAACTGTTACAAGCATTTTAAAAGTAAATGTTACTCTAAAAAGCAACATAAGCACTGCAAAAGACATTGAAATGATACATGGAAAATTGATCTCGAAGCCTAACAGACTTTTAATATCTGAAAATCTGCAATCGTTCATGGATAAATACTCAAAGTAGAGTGATTTTGGACAGGAATCAGCTACACTCACAATGCATAATACATTATAAATATGCTCTCTTTGAAGACCGGCTTCCTCCCGAGGGAGCATAAACTAATATCTGAAAAACTGAGACAGAGAACACAAGTTTAAAGAGAGCGACAGTGAACAGAAGCCCTGCTGGCTCACACAGCACTGAGGGGCAGGTTTCGGCAGGATGACTGTTGGGCTTCATCAATATTGTTGTTCATAAGCCCACGTGTAGCATTCTGGACGAGGCATTTTCATCTTTTCAGTCAATACCCATTTAGGCCAATGTTTCCCAAAAAAAGGCCAGACGATCATTTCCGTTAGCACTCCTGCGAAGTGGCTACTTTTTAATGTGTCAAGGGTTTGGACACATTTGCCCCCTGGTGGTAGAACCATTTAGAGGGAAATCTGGAGCTGGAAAAACTCAGTCATGAGCAGATTCCATGCAGGAGAAATGTTATCACTTCCTCTTGAAGTTTCACATTCATTTGTACATTATTTAACTGTACTGTTCTTTATTGTGCTTCTTGATTCTGCTTTTCCCGGGTCTGACATGGAAAAACAGATTTATATTTCAATGATTCTCCTTGACATGTGAATGTAAGAGTGAATGATAGTTCATCCTTGGTGTACTCAGTCTTCATGCATCTGAGATCAGCTTGATTAGATTAAGTGGTACAGAAATCAGGTGGAATAACGGCTCATCATTGACCTCCTGAGAGTCAGAGTCTCCTCTTGTCTTTCTTTTTCCCGTGAGAGTGGTCAATGAGCAATAGATTTTGTAATTACCAACATGCTTTTCTCTATTTAAACACAAAGAAAACATTGGCTTGAAATGCAGAAATATCCAGTTAAAATGAAAAAAATAAGCTACTGAATGACTGCTGGAGTCGAAATATTTATTTCAGCTTCTGTCACAATGCAGCTTGCATGTCACGTTAAATTGCTGAGACTGATTTTGAATTTGCAAACAGTCACTATATTTCAATCCTTTACTGCGTTCTTGAAACAGGCCTATTTCTTCGATTCCAGCTCAGAATTAATAAATTGCTATATTCTTCGGAGTCCTTTGGTTTAATTTATTGTTAGAGCACTGTTTTTCCACATATTTAGAGCATTGCTTTGTGCTATTTGTGGCAGAACTTTCCATTGAACTCACCTTTCACAAACCATTTCTACCACTTTTATCCAATCTCTTATAACCCATATTAGCAGTGCTTCCTTTCTTCATCCATCCCTTTTTCCTCATCTCCAAAGCTTTTTTAAAAATTCTCAAATACTTGTCAAACCCTTTCTCTTACCTCCTCTATCATTACCCCCGGGGTCCCACTCTGTAAGCTGATTGTTTTTTTGTTTTTTTTTTTCTTCTCAGACACGGTTAACCACCCCACATCTTTAATTAATGCCAATCTCCCGACGCTGTCGCCACTTTATTTTGCTCTGTTCTTCACTCCGCGACCCCCACCTCCATCTTCTCTCATTTTCTCTTTCCTCCTGCAGCCACCTGAGTAACCGGTTTCACTCCCGTCCCTCTTCTCCCTTCTCTCTATTACCAGGTGATCGCTCAGATCTCCAGTGTGGTCAAACACTCTCTGGAGATTCACCTGAAGCGGAGGCCACGCACGGCTCATCCATCACTTTTCGTGCGCCCGCCCCTCCCTCCTCTTTCATTCATGCACGTTCTGGTTGCTCTTCATTCATGCTTTGTTTTTGTCCTCCAACCACTCCCCTCCTCCATCACTGCTCTCATTTCCCGGCGTCCTCATGCTCATTTATCACAACACTTCAGCGCACCTGCAGAGGCACAAACACTCGCTGCATGCAAGAATTCCCAACGTGACCACACACACACACCACACAGATAGCATCGTACATTGAAACCCACAACACCGTACATAATCCCCCCCCCATTCACAAATTTGCATTCCCTCCCTGTAATTAATGGCCTGTCCTGTCACCTGAACTGCATTGTGCTGATTTACAGTTTAGAAACTGCACTTTTTTTTTTTTTTTCAAACCTCCCTGTCGCTTATGGTAAAACAACAAAAACCAAACCAAACGGATCTTAGTGACAGGCTTTCTTATTTACTCAGTGCTGGTATTTTGCACAGCAAAGGGACCTTTAAAGGGTTCTTGTTTTAGAAACCGATGTTTTTATTCCTTATATTTTGAGCATTCTTTATGAAAAACACCGTAGAGTGTGGAACTATTCAATTCACGGAGTGATGCTGAAGCCTATTTTTAGCAGCTGGGTCTTTCAGCACGCTGTACGGCTGTCATGTCACCAAGACACGCTCACGTCATGTGTTTGCCCTCAGCGCGACCCGCCATAACACCTTTAATACAACTACCTGTCAATACCAAGCAACCAAGATGAATACTGAAGCAACCTGTGACTCACTTTGGAGTCATTCAATCACTCAGAAAAGCATCAGTAAATCAGAGGACGAACAAGCTTTAAAAGAGGTGGTGTATATCTGTGTTGAGGGGATTTTGGAAATCAGCCATTTCTTTGCAGCTGACAGGATTTAGCAAAACATACGTATAACCATAACCATAACTCAGCATTAGAAACATTCCCAAACTGCCATAAGATAGAGAAATACAGCTTCATTTGCATCTATTATGTTGACCTACAGGACTTCTCCCACCGTCCACTCAGATAAATGCGTCACACTTTTGTAACATAAGCCTCTTGGTATCACGAAAAACACACAGCAATGCCAAATAACTGTCAGACACTGAAAGTTGGAGATCTCTGGAACAAGAGTGCTGGAGCACTCTCTTATTAAACATTTCTTGAAATCCAGTCATAAGGCAGATAAACCCAAAAGAACTTTTTTAAATGGATCTCAAGACATCGTGTAAAACACAGATTAGAGATAGCTCATGTGGATGGCTGAGGGGTTTTAGAGAAGTGGGAAGCAAGGAACTGAGCTTGAAACTGGGTGAGAATGAGTTCATCGCATTGAACGACTAAACTGTAAAAGCTGCATTTACACCTAACTTAAGTCAGTTTGAAACAAACAAACAAACAAACAAAAAAAAAAGATGAACCGGGACTTTTAATAACACACATTTTCCTTTATCCAGATAAGATCTCCAGATAACACCATGTAAATGGGGTCAGTCCAATTACAGCTCATTATTAGCTCATTTGTGAATAATGTTTAGAGCAAGAATCATTCTTTTTTTTTTGTTGTTTTCTTTGATGAAATGAGAAGAACCATAGCGCTTTGTCCCTCTGCCCCTTTAATGCCTTTTAAATAAATTGTGCTGAACGTTAAATTCTGCAGCGCACGGCTGACCCGTGCATTTGCTGTAAGGATACCGCATATATGTTTCTCCAGGCCCCTCTCTCATTCTTTCACTCATTTGCCGATGTCGGGCTGAGTGGATTCCACATGTACAGACATCCACTTCCTGATGGTTTATGAGGCATTTATAAATTATAAAAGCAAGGCGGCCAGGGACCCGGGAATGAGCGGAATGGGGATAAGATGGACGGAATAACAAAAGAGGGAAGAGAACTTCGCTTCAAGTGCATAATTGTTTTAAGCTTGCATGGGTGCATACATGTACCTCCGCATGTTCTTATGTTTCTCGCATGTGAACCTTTGTGTGTGTGTGTGTGTGTCAGTGTGTGCATGTCATTGTGCTGACATTGTGTTAACTTGGCCTACTGCTCCCTAAGCTGTCCTTATTTGGTGGCTTGGGAATATCCTTGAACGTGTCTATTTATTCATCCAATTAAAAGTGCGTGTGTGCGTGCATGCATGCATGCGTGTGTTTGTGTGTGTGTGTGTGTGTGTGTATAAGTGTTTATGCAAATAAGGTTGTGTTTTCAATAAAGCCTTATACCTGTGCCATCTGGCTTCTCTAATAGCTTCCCATGCCCTCCAGAATGAAATGGCTGGATCTTGCAATAACACACACACACACACACACGCATGCCAAAAGCAATACAAGATTTTTTATATATATATTATGCATTACATATTAAAAATAGTAATGCTGCACGGAATTTGAGGGAATCGTTTGCATTGGCTGTATCAAATTGAAATTCAGATTTTTCTCATAAAATGCCACATTTTTTACATTCTTATTGCAAAATACAGAAATCTTTGAGTCACCTGTGGTGTTTTGGTATTCTGCTGGATGTTATGTTTAGATCCTGCTGCTGTGGGAGGCAAGCTGTTTCTGCAGACCACTGTGGTTTCAGCTGTGTGCACCAGTGACTCTGGGGAAGGCGGTGTTTGCCGGTTGGTTTACTACCTCGGTCAAGACTGTACGGCTGCTCTCGCGTGCCAGGAAATTTTGTCCAAACATTCACGACTTCCCAAGAACGAACCGTTGGAAGATGGTAGTATTTTATAAGACAACCTCACTGGGAATCAGCAGAGCTGCGGAGCTGCCAGCGTGGCTGCAGAGGCTTGTATCCACGCTGGTGTTGACTACATGGCACACAGTAATTTAAGCCGAGCAAAAAAATAAACCAACGACACCCTTTACACTATCATGAGTTAAATTTTTATTCCTCAAAGAGGAAAAATGAAGAAAAAAGTAAAAAATTGAAAAAAAGTGACATTATTTTATTATATCATTATTTGCACATCAACCATTGGTACATTATAAGTAACATCCACCTTTACCACTACTTATAATTCAACACCTGGCTCTATGCCATCTGTGATCCACTCTGTACTCTGGCGGTTGGCTGTCTGCATGTTCTCTCGATTTTCTCCCACATGCACACAAAAAAACACAGACATCTGCATTTGAGGCTAATTGGCGCCTCTGAATTAATATAATAGTGTTTTTTTCCTGCTCTGTGTTTGCTCTGGGATAGGTTGGGGATGTGTTCTGGGTGTGCCCTGCTTTCACTCATAATCACACTGGGATTCACAGCAGCCTGTGACCCTGACGGTTAAAGCAGTAGCAGCATCTGCCTCTGAATTTGGGAATCTTCTGAGTTCCGGAGTGGAAGTAAATTACAGATCCAGCCTAAAATAGCATTATTCCTGGAAGAAATACTCCTTTAAAGCATTTTTTTTCAGGTGTGATCGTTAATGTGAGTGTGTGGTTGTCTGTCTCTCACTGTTTTCCCTGTAATGGACCTGCAACCTGTCCAGGGTGTACCATGCCCATAGCGGTATAGAAGATAGGTACATGTACACGATGTGCTCATGGACGTTATACAAGTGTTTCCTTTAAAACGGCCTTATTTCAACAACATTTACCATCATAACGTAGGAATTCTTCCAACAAGATCATCTTCAGCAAAACAAGTCCAGCTTTTCATCCCTTTATTCTTTTCTATGCTCAACATAACTGTACTGCAGTGAAAGGTGATTGCTTTTAGTCAACAGGTTGTAGTGAAACGCACACCCAGTGGCAGAGCCACTCAGGCTACACCACCCTGCCAAAAGGCTTTAATTTATGACTTCTCGCAACAAGAAAACAAGAATTCCAACAACACTGTGTGCAGGACTCCTGGCATCATTAGAGACTGTGGTACCTGGTAGTGAGGGTGCAGCTGACTGGCTGATAGCGCTGCCAGCTGTCTGTGTTTGTGCCTGTTAGGGCTTTATTTGTACCTTCAGCTATGCAGCATGGTGACAGTCAATTCTCCTCTATTGTGCCCCATTCTGTGGCGGAGGGAGAGATGCAAGGGTGAACTCGTGGAAGAACAGCTTCTTAAGAACTGAGTTACAGGGATTAAAGGATGCTGTCACACACGCACGCACACGCAACACACACACACACACACACACACACTGGGTGCACCAGTGCTCCTCTGGTATTAGATGGAAGCAGACAGCAGGGGAGACAGGGTGTGTTTTTGTGTGAAGAGCCAGGGACAGAGGAAGACGCACGCGCACGCACACGCACGGGAGAATAGAGAACAGACACGCGCACAGACAGACAGACGGACAGACAGACAGACAGACATGCGGCCAGTCAGTCAGACTGATCACGTACCTTCCAGACAGCAGGTTCGCCAGAGGCCGGAGTGCGTCATCACCTCCTCGTTCTTGCGGCTCGTGTCGTTGTCGCCGCTGCTCTTCACGCGGCAGACCCCGCGCGAGTACAGCCAGTAGTCGGTTCCGACGGCGATGGTCATGAGGCTGAAGGCGGCGAACGCGCCCACCGTCGTCACGAGCATCTGGACGCCGCGGTCACACATCAGCATCTTCATATAGGCGGCTCCTGTTTGTCTTAATCTCTGTGTTTCTTTGTTTGTTTGTTTTTTTTCGATATTTTGGAATCACCCTTTTATTTCCTTTATATCCCGCGAGACTTGCAGAGTCCGACTGGACAAACAGGCACGCGGCGAGACGCGCACAGCCGCGCGTAAAAAAGGTGCACAGATCACCAAGTACTTGGGGTGAGTTGACAGGAGGCTCGTGGCAAAGGGCGGGAATGTGGGAGGGTGGCACGTCACTTTCTCGCGCATCAAAAACCGGTTTTCACCACCGCCATCCCTTATACACACGTGCGCGCGCGCACGCACACACACCGGAGGATAAACGACCACCGGTTGTCCCCAAACTACACCACACTGGCCTCACTCATTCAGAGAGGAGCTGCCTCATTCCTCCTCTCCTCCCCTCCGACCGTCCATACTGCTTCTGTTAGTCCCGGGGTTAAACAGGGCGAGTTTCCTCCTTTCTTGCAACTTTTGATATTAATTCTCACAAAAGAGCCCCCTTTTTTTCCCCAAAGCATTAACCATTAACAACCAGAGTCTGTGTGCGGGGACTCCATCTTTAAAACATCAACATAAATAGGAGGTCGTTTGTTTTCTCCACTGATGTCAACCCGCAGCATGAATCGGTATTGTAACTCACAGCTGGATTTCGGGAAGATCTCCTTGGATTCAGGGCCGAAATAAGAGGCGGCCAGAGGATGTGTTTTTTTTCCCCCTTTACTCACTCAATGAACCAGCGATGAATAAAGCCCATGCCGTCGCTCTCCAGCGGGTGATCGGTCGTGTGGTTTTCTCTCCAGCTGTTGACTCACTGGCATGTTTTCCTCCCAGTGCTCCACAGATCGGATTGGTCCAAACCTGTTCTCAGATGATCTGCAGTGAGGAGCCTCGCAGCATGGGCAGGCTGTTTAACTTAAACGCGCTTTGAAGAGGCATCGAGATCCACATGACATGTTTTTTTTTTTTTTTCCTCCAAAACGGTCAAATCGATCCCCGCCACTCTGCAGCCGGGACAGACAGGCGATGGCGCGCCCGATGATGGAGCGTGTAAGACGGTTACACCCGCCTGGGTTCGCTCCCAAGAAATGTGCCCGTTGGTACAAATTAAAAAAATAAAAAAAAAATGACAGGCGTCGCCTCCTTCTCCCCCTTGTCCTCCTCCTCTTCTTCTTCTCCTTCTTCTTCTTCCTCCTCCTCCTCCTCCCCTCTGTCCAACCAACACAAACTAAAATTAACCGCGCGTCTCCTCCAACTCCGCCTGGGGCGCGCGGCTCGGCTCGGATTGGGTCGGATCGGGTTGGTGGGTGACAGCGCCCTTCAGGAACTAATCACGGAGCGCTCAGGCTGCAGGTCCCGCCCACCGCCGCAACGCAGTCTGTATAAAGAGATGAGGGTCCCCGGTTCACTGGGAGTGAAGGTGTGCGGCCACCTTGACGTGGAGCGAAGCACATGAGCGGATGTGGCTGGGAATATAAATGTGGAGAGGATACGGGATCGTATCCACTCAAAAAGTTTGAACACAGTGATAGTGGGCTGGGTCTCGGGCAGATTCCAGTGTGAGCCTCGCAGCTTGTCCCCGCTGCGTCTGGAGCGCTGTCCGTGGTGCTGATTTCAAGCGTTTTCCTGCCTCACGCTTTTCTGTTTCCCCCTCTTCTTCTTCGCCTGCGCGGCACCAGCAGCTCCTGCACCGCACTGATTAGTTAAAGAAAAGAGAGAGAGAGAGAGAGAGAGAGAGAGAGAGAGAGAGAGAGAGAGAGAGAGAGAGAGAGAGAGAGAGAGAGAGAGAGAGAGAGAGAGAGAGAGATTGGCAAGCGATGCATGGAGAATCGCGCCCGGGAGAGAAGCAGAGACGCCACTTAAAGAGCCACGGACCGTTTTTAATGTTTCCACTCCAGCGAAAGGCTTCACCACAAGGCGCCGTGTGCGCTTCATACTTCACTTAACACGCTGGAGTGCGTGTGCGCACGTGGACGCACGGCCGTGAGCGCACGCTCTGTGGGCGGACGTATGGGCTCCGCTGCGTTCACGTGACTGCGTGCGGAGTGTGTACATATGAGGATCGGGCGGCTGAGCAGATCTGACTGTTTCAAAGCTCGCTGCATTGGCTGTTTAAAGCGCAGCGAATGGAAGCATGTCTCCCTCACTGGAGACCATTAAAAGGATGACAGGACTGCAGAAAAGACTCAATGCATACTCACCCCCCCCCCCCCTCTCAATATGCAAGTTTGTGTGTTAGTGAAGATGCTCCTATATACAAACATTTCTGTTTCTTTGTCAGTCCTTCACTATACAGTGATTTCTGTCTCCTGGATGAGTAGCCTTTTGAGTAACTGCAGCCCTCCAAGAGCTGTTTACTGGGTTTTAGTTCAATGTTTTAAGTGAGATCATTTACAAACTAATTCATACACTGTCTGTCAGGCTGGAGCTGAATTGAACTGGGTGGCCAGTTGTTTAACTGACAAAACCGGAAGCTGTCGTATGAACTGTAAACCAAACAATGGCAGAAATGAAGAATTGAAGCATTAAAGAAACAAACAGAGGGAGGGTAGGTGTGGAGTAAGAGAGAGGGGAGGAGAAGGATTACAGATAAATAAATGCATGAACAGATCAACAGAGAGAGTGACAGGTCCTATCATCTTTCTCACTTGTGCTCTCTCACTCTCTCTCTCTCTCTCTCTCTCTTTCTGTGTGTGTGTGTGTGTGTGTGTGTGTGTGTGTGTGTGTGTCCGAGGCCCTCGCTGCCTGTTATCTCACAAGCAGACTCATTAACATAGAAATGACTTCAGGAAGAGAAGTACAGCGTTTCACCTCTGGTAAGAGACAGGAGGGAGGGAGGCATGGAGGCTGGAGAAAAAGAGGGAAGAGGAGGAGGAATGACAGTACAGAGGGAGAGGAAGGGGGGAAGGTTGGGGAAACAAGGGATAGATGGAGAGAGTTATGATGAGGGGGGGTATGAGAAAGGACAGGGATGTAGGCAACAAGTGTGAAAAGCACAGGAGGTAAAAGGAGGCTGAAGATGAAAGTAGAAATAACATCCAAATGGCGCTAATACAAATATTTTAGCCCACTTACCTGAATTCCCTTGAGCGAATGTGAATGGTTTGTGAGCCCAAATAAGTTTTGGACAAGTTTGTGTTACTGTAACATTTACATTCGCATAGCGGCTGCACAAATCCAAACTTCAATAATCAGAACTCAATCATTTCAGTTCACTCAGAAATCCAGACAGAGGCATATGATTGTTTTATTTTGTTGTAATCTGGGTCATGCATTCGCTCTGTGGCCCCTTTTATACAGTATATTTTTATCAGCATGAGAGCCCCTCTTTATGCCCGCTGGAGACATCCCACAACACAAACACAACGGGGCTGTGAGGTGTAAACAATTAGTATAAATGTGCTGGCTCCCTCATTCACGCTCACATCATTCCAAATCTAGATGAAATGACTCGGCCGCTGTGCTATTAAGAAAGATCAGAGGATAAATAAGTCTGAAGAAAAAGACCAACGTTTAATTAAAGCAATGTCTGGAGAGACCCCCAGTCAAATTTATTAAAGATGTGTCATCGCTTCACCACATCTGATTCAAATGAATGGCCTGTTTACAAGCTCTGCTGAACCCTGATAACAAGTTATTCCCCTGAATCAGGAGTGTTGGCTCAAAGAGACTCACAGCCATGTGGATATCCACTACCAGGGTTTGGAAACACTGGACTGATCTCTCTGCCGGACAGGCGCAGTGTTGCAAAAGCCTGAGAAATATCCAAGCGCTTCACGAGCAAATATTTGGGAGACTGTGCCATCATGCAGCATCTGTTCAAATGCACGAGGTGCAATGGATTTTATTCGATGAGGCTAAATACTTCTAGAAAAGTACAAAGTCAGATCACAAAAACTGTGAATATGAAAAAGAAACAAAATGTGATTTAAATTTGCCCATTTTCCTTTTCTCATTTGCAGTGACACTGAGCTCATTTGCCATGTTTGGAACTCTTAGAGGAAGTTTCCTTCTTGAAGTATGTCAAGCACGATCTCTGACTCACTCTTAATACCCTCCTCTGAGTCAGAACAGGGACCCTTCATCTTGAACTCCATCAGGATAAGTTGTACAATCTAAATCCGGTAGCAGATGTGGTTGGAACAGCAGGTGTGTTAATGTGGCTGTGAAAATCTGCATATTTTGTAGGTTAGTACTCATCATGGAGCACCCAGTTGCCATGACACTAGTATTCATGTCACTGCCGCATTGAAACAGCCAGTGCAATTAGCATGCAAAATCCAGTTAATAAAGATATTATTCATCTCGATATGAAATCTCCCTCTGTATTTGGTCCCACTGATTGTGGGACTAGAAAAAAAGGTAGCTACTAGTTAATCTGTCTGATTCAGAGGTTGTCAGTCCTGAAAGGCTTTACTGCATGTCTTGGATTTTGTCTGTTAGTAAGTTGTGATCAGACTTCCTGAAAAGCTTCATGATGGCCCAGCCATCAAATGTAAGTGTGTTAGAGTGAGAAGATACTGAAAACACATCCGACCAAGGCTCTCTAGCCTCTAGGCCACCACTGCCCCATTAAATCTGTCACAATATACTGTATTGTTAATCACAACGCTGCCCTTTCACATACCTGACAACCCCCTGATGTGATGCACTCAACACCCCGTGAAGCACTGCCACATAGGAAAGTTTCGCTTTGTTTCTGGTAATTCAGTTGACTTTTACAAACTCTGTTGTTTTGCAAAAGGAAAATCAGCAGATTTTTCTGAGCATACTTCAAATGATGAAATGTATTTTTTCGTATTTATTATTAACTTTCAAACAAACTACTTAGGCTAAAGTCATGGAGAAACTGGCATGTTATTATTTTGTTGTGACATATTTAATCTTTCATAACTTTAACAAAACCCTTCTGAAAGAAATAAACAGAATTGCAACAGATAACACTTGTTACAATCATTTGAAAAAAAAAAAGCAATAAAACAAAAACCTGCTGCTGCTGCTGTCACTTTCTTCCTAATAAGTAATGCTGATTATTGTTTTTTTTCTCTTTCTCTGCAACATCAGATTCTTTCATTCTGTCCTCAGTTTTTTCTCTCTCTCTCATACAGTGAAGGCTGCTGACAATACTTTTCAGAAACATATTAACTTCCATCCAAAGTCGGATACCATTTGGCTTATGGCCCTGGTGTTGCTAGGCAGCAGGGAGAGAGTGGGCTTAAGGGCCCTTGAGGTGTAAAGCATCATGGGACATGAAGTGCACAACCACCAGAGTGTCCTGCGGTTGCCCTCTCTCACAGTGTCTTCCTTATTTATTTATTTTTTGTCACAATCCTCTCCTCTCCTCTCCTCTCCTTCTGGTATTGGAAATAAACCAAAAGGATGAGGAGAAAGAAATGGGGTGGATCTCATACAGAGGAGGAGGAGAAGCAGGAGGAGGAGGAGGAGGAGGAGGAGGAAGACTGCAGGCTCTCTGCTCAGTGAGCTGGAACCTTCTCACGCCTCTGGCCAGTGTTCAGAGACCAGGAAGAAGAGGAGGAGGAGGAGGAGGAGGAGGAGGAGGAAAGGCAAGAAGAGGAAGAAGTTAAAGGAAACTGAAAACCACAGTGAAATAAGAGAGTGAAAGATAAACTGTTGGGAGGAAGAGAGAAGAGGAGGAGGAAGTGTAAGATGAGTGACAACGCAAACATGCAGCGTGAGGGAAGAGATCTCGACGCTCGCACAGTTGGTGTGGGTGAGAGCAGAAACATACAAATTTGCATGAATTTTACACTAAAAAAATACAGCTACAATGAGATGAAGAGTTGTTTTTGCACTCGGCAAATTATGAGCAAATTATGCTCTTTTCTGTGTAATGCAAGCATGCAATCTTTACGATTCCAATATCTCTGTGTGTTTATCACAAGGCACACTTTTGTGTTTTGTGCACAGAATATGTGTGTCTGTGTTTATATTCAGTGTTTGTGTGTGTTTTACCAGATGGAAAAGACTCCGAGCCAGAGGGACAACATATGGTGATGTGGCGTGACTCTGGCATGATGCTTATATGTCAAAACTGTGATTTATGACTTAAAAGTCTGCAGACAGAGCCCAAGGAAATGGCCCATGTGAGAGTGTCTGTGTATATTATTGGGAACTGGACTTTTTCAGGCGTATGTCAGCTCATTTGACGAGACAAACTTGGATTTTTGATCAGATTTGTTTTTGAAAGTTCAAGTTTCTCATCAACTGAATACTGGTGACCAGTGATATTTTCAGATGTACATATGCACAACCATAGGATGCTGTATTTAGAGAATCTCCCATTTCTGTGGATGACTTCAACCTTCTTCTGTTGACCTTCTATCTTTTATCATGGTTTCATTACATCAAATCTAACTCTTTTTCAGTGTTGGGCTGCCACTCTTGCAGTGATGTTCAGAGCCATCAGAAAGACGTCAACAGCAATGAGGACAATGGCACGGGGCTGTTTTATGGGAAAATGTCTTGGTGAGGCCCCAGGATTTCTCCCCGGGGCTTTCAATCAGTCCCAATCAGCGGCGGTGGCGCAGATCATCAGTGATAATGCATACTGCTGCAGTGATACAAAGAAGTGAAGTTAGACAGCGCACTTAAATACAGGATCGATTAGGAGAAAGATGTAGCAGAGAGTGAATGAAGCAAGGAAATGCAGAGAACGAAGCAATCTTAATTGTGAAGGCACATGCTTGATGCGGTAAAAGTGTGTCTAATATGTTTGCCTAATGAAAATGTCTGTAGGGCAGAGAGAGCGAGAGAGAGAGAAATAAATCCAATAAGCTCCTCTGTCATGCTTGCCTCTTGAGCATTTTTAAGATCCACTGAATGAAATAAATAAGAGATTCTTTTCTTTTTGTCAGTTTTCTTTTTCATCCCTCCCCAGTGCGCTGCTGTGTGCTTTTGTCACGCAGTCCGTCTTTCCGTCATCCACTTCTTCATCAATAACAACAGCTGGATTTATATTAAATGGAAACATATATGTAGCTGTTAGCATGTTGCTGCAGTCACAGAGTGACAAGACAGAATGTCGCAGAAGCGGCCATCAGTTGGCAGAGTGGGTCATCTCTGGGAAGGTTGCAGGTGAAAGACATAAGTTTACCACGATCTGGTGAGAAGTAGATGCACTGATACAAAAAAAGAAAAGGATATCAGACTTCTTGTTTCAAATGGGAATGTCAGAAATGTTTTATGCCAATATTTGTTTCCTACTGATGAAATAATACCACAGATAATTTATAGTAAACAGAATTACATCCACCAGTCATCATAAACAGTAGTTTTAGTTTCTATTGCATTGTATAATTCAGCAGAAGTGGATCTATTGACACAAAATGACTCTAGCGATGGATTTACAGCAAGGCGATTCTTGAAGTACTTTATAGTTGTGACAGTATAACCTCCCTCTGAAGGGAAACAAGCTTTTCTTCTTCCCACAGCGATAATGAGCAACATTCAGGGACAAGAGTGGTCAATGCAATATAGAATTTTCTTTTTTTTTTTTCAGAAAAGATTACCTAAAAATAAAAAGAAGAAGCCCATAGCAGATTTTTCAACATGATTTATTATTCTACAATTAAAAACATCACAATACAGAAGTTTTTATAAATGAACTATCTCACCAAAGACATTCTTACTTGCCGCTCACACTATCTTTGCTCTTCTTTGCATTTAAAACAGGAATAAACTCTCTCTGTGTTATTGAATTGTTGCATGTAAGCCAGGAGAAAACTTATAAGCAAACGTATGTTTGAATGGCAGCCATCAAATTTTAATTGAACTCTAGCAGGGCCTCAAGAGGTGTCAAGTTTAATGCGAATCGGCCTGAAATAAAACATTACAGTGGAGAAGAGAAGAGAAGAGAAGAGAAGACAATATGGCGGAGAGGATGACCAAAGGAAAAATGAACCTATAGAGGAGAATAAAGGTCAAAAGAGGAGAAAATGAGGATAGGAAAAGACAATGAGAAAAAGAAGGGGGAAGGAGAGAGAAAAAGGTCAGAACAAAAAATAAACTGACAGATAGAAAGGTGCAATCAACAAAAAGGTCGGAAAGGACGGAAGGAGGGAAGGGTGGAGGACTTTCTTCGGCCAGTGCAGCCCATCCTGCTGGATCTTTAAAGCGTGTGAGGGGGTGGAGCTTTAAAACAGTCATTACTTTAACATAAAAAAAAACATTATAATATCTTCAAGCCAGCACATGTATTTGTCTGCGGTATTTTTAAAACTTCTATTGCAAATCATATTTGATTTTTTTTTAACCCCTAAATATGTCAATACTTGAAATGAAGCAGTTTAAATGGAAGACTCTTACATCTTGAAAAATAATCATATATGGACATGTGTCCTTTTTAATTCTTAGCAAATAAGTCGCAATGACATGAGACACACGTTTGCCATAAACTGCTATTGTCTAATAAAGTCATTATCTCACACACCAGTTCAACAGTTAGTACAGAATAAATCCATTTCACATGGAGTAAGATATGAAGAGAGAGAAAGAGATAATTACATGCATGCATAGTATAAATCCTCAAAGTCCTGAAGAGTGAGTTTTAACACCAAACGTGAGTGTGTACTGGCTGAAGTTCACGGGCGGAGCATCTAATAAACAGCAGCTCGTGTTTTATTGTGGATGTGCGTCTGTTCTAACACGTCTGTGCTGTTTAGTCTGTCGACATCGAGTCAGGAACTACAGATTTCTTATCATAGGTGCAGAAAGACCTTTGCTAAATTGCAGAGTGCTTAACGTTGGCCGTGTACATGTGGAGCGACACATACGAACAGGTGGTCCGCCGTCGAGTGCTTTCGAGTGCTTCAGGGTCCGTCGTTCTCGAGGTCAGACATCAAGATTAGGCTTCATTCACGTTGGGAGATATTTACACTCTTGAGCAAAAGCAATGTACAGCTGAGCGCTGACAGGTCAAAGCACAAATTATACCTTATGCATATTATATTGTACAACATCAAAACACAACAAAAAAGACCGCAGAGTAAAATTTCCCCAAAGGTGAAGGACTCAAGGAGGGCTCTGAGTGCATATTTATAAATATGTACAATATAGGCATGTGCACTTTATATAGTATGCATGAGGGTACTGTGTGTGCTGATTAAAGAAGGGGAAAATCTAGGCCTGTGCAATGGACCTACAGTATATGTCTAGTGTGCCTCCAGGAGCGAACATTTCACAGTCATTGTCCGCCTTGTTACGCTTCACCTAATAATTCCAACCCTCCTCAGTCATGGATCAGACAGTGCGTGTGTGTGTGTTTGTGTGTGTGAGTTGGTTAGCATTATAGCCAGTGTAATGTGGTTTGAAGCTAGAAGGCAGATTTCCTGAAATTCAGCTGAGTTTGAAATAATTGGCTTTATCCACACACACGCACACGCACACACGCACGCACACACACACACACACACACACACACACACACACACACACAGCATATGAACATTTATCAATAAATCCACATGTATTTATGTACATATAAACAGCACCAACACACTGTTATGGTTGGATGCTTTAGAGGAAGGAGGAGAAAAAAAAAAACCAATGAAACAAAACGAAAAAAGCAGCATCGTTCTTGTTGTCTTGCTGCTATTATTGCTGTTTGTGAAATTACTCACTTGGGGTTCGTCAAAGCTCATTGTTCTCTATGTGTGTGTGTGTGTGTGTGTGTGTGTGTGTGTGTGTGTGTGTGTGTGTGTGTGTCTATGTGAATGCTTGTTTGAAGATTGCTGCAGTACCAAGCTGGCAACACCTCGTCACACCAAGCTCTGACCGAGGCCTCATCTGACAGACAGACAGACAGACAAACCATGAAACGAACAGGTAATGACAGGTGGGAATGTTCAGGAGGGAGAAAGCAAAAAGAAGGATGAAATGAAAATAAGTTTGTCAATTTTGGAATATTCCTCTATGTAATACATCCAGTGTAACAAGCTGGCTGAAAGCGGCGGCCACGGTCAACACACAATAGTTACAGAAGTTGTTGATTGTTGATTTGTTGATGAAGCTGCTTGTGAAGACGACTACCAAGAGCAGGAGAACCATTCACATCAGTGCTCATGACATTATATGAAACTTCAGACATTTAACACCATAATCCAAAGATCAAATGCTGATAAAATCATTTTGTTAATTGAGAAACACCAAGAGTGCATTTTAATTGTGCTGTGTGGATTTGGTTCCCGTTGGGAATAAAGACAGAGAAGAAAAGTGAAATGAAGGCTTTGCCACTGAAAAGAAATGCACTCCACACTGACTCAGGTCAATACTCTATTCAAGCTCACTAATTACTGGCAGGAAAATCGTCTTCCAGTGCCTCAGACTGCCGCGTGGATTCTTTCTGGGTTTATTTGACACTGTATGGAAAGATTAAGTGACGTTTCTTTCATGGTTAATACGACTCGGTTCAAATGTTTCTGTGACGCAGTGAAGCTTCATGGAATAATGAAAGAGATCATATCACAATGCTTCAGCTGGATATAAGTCAATCAAAGTGGGAGTTTTGAACAGAAATTAAACAGAGAAATGACGTCAAACAAAGCAGGAAATTGTAATCTTAATAAAATAATTGCATAAAATATTGAAAAGATCTTGTTGAGCCGAGTTCAGTTATATGTACTATAAGCTCTGTGGCATGTCTGATTTATTTCACCAAACTCTTTGGCATCCGGGGGCTGAAGTACTGTAAGTCTGGCATTGCGATATTTCTCTAAGGTGACTTGAAATGAAACGTTTTGTAAAAAAAAAAAAAAAAAAAGAAAAATAATGGAAATTCGCCCTCCAATCCTCTTTGAAACCTTATTTTTTCTACCAGTCCGTCACGTGATCCGCTGCTAGTTTGGCGCCACGTATTCAGGGTTGGTGTAGGAGAAGCCGAGGAACTCGTCCTGGTCCAGGTTCATGATGAAGAGCTTGTCTGTTGGCGTCAAGTCCACCGGCATCTTGGTGAACTCCTTGTCGAAGTTACAGGTGTCTTGGCGGTTTCTCTGCGTGTGGAGTTTGGAGATCATGAAGGTGTGACAGGAGGGAACGAAGGCAGATAAATGATTGGAGGATTGTGGGATGGATTGGGGAGGAGAAGAGAATGCACTGCTGTTAGATAGTTTACGATTCTTTTAATTATGACGTTCTGTTTAAATCTATGGATATTAGCAGGTAAACAAGGACTTTTTTTTCCAAAATCAATGAATGAAAAAAGAATTTTGTTACTTAAAAAAAAGCAACCTCTTAAACGACATTGAATATTTTAAATCACTGGTTCCAATCCGATGCCTCCTCTGTTCTTGACCTGATCGCTGCTGGGTGGGTAAAAGGTGGCAAACACTTCACAATGTTCACATCGTCCATTCATAACCTTGTGTTCATGTATGGCGAACAGCCAGCGTCAATCAAGCCGCTGTAATTTTATCATGAAAAAAAAACTCAAGGTTCTTTTTCCCTTCGGCTGCAAAGCAGGCGTACAGGAGCCGTGCTATAAACCTGACAGGGGAAGATGTCTGTACAGCAGCTTGGACATGCTAAGTAAGGGTGTGTATCTACAAAGAAATGCTGTTTTAGTGGCTTTCCCGCTGTGAAAATAGGACAGCAGCGTTATCTGCCTGCTTGTTTTGCTGCCGTCGGTGCGAGGGTCTTCACAGAAAATAAAAAAACAAGCACAGCGCCCTTCTCTGTTCCAAGACTTATGAGAGGGGAGCGATTCCAAAGAAATATTAAGAATAGTGTGAGACCTTTCGAACAGGGAGACCCCTGGAGTTTAGTGAATTAAAGAGGGTCAGACCCACCTGGGAGAAAGAAGCTGCTACATGGCAAACGGCACATCAAGATGGGAAAGACTTGAGAGCAACAGGAACTGTGACTTTGTGTTGGAGTTGAGGGATTGCTGCGTGTAGCCGTGTGTGTGTGTGTGTGTGTGTGTGTGTGTGTGTGTGTGTGTGTGTGTGTGTGTGTGTGTGTGTGTTTGCGTGCATGTGTTCACTCACAGTGGCAGTAGTCGTAGTAAAAGGGTTTCTCTGGGGCAGGGAATTGTTAATTCACTGCGTTGCTCGGTTTGTGTACGGACGAGAGAAGAGGCTGTTAAAGATGGAGGAGTGTGTGTTGGCCGGCGGGGGAGGGGAAACAGCACGGTAGCTGCGGTAAAACAGAGCGGCTGCCGTTTGTTTCAGACACACACACGCACACACACCGAGACGTGAACCTGGCTGGAGATTTTTGTTGTTTCTTCAAAGCATGTGTACAATCAGTAGGAGGAAAGAGGGCTTTCACGCAAATATTTCTGTGCAGGAAGCTCCCAGAAGAAGGGTGAATGAGGAGCATGGACGGTGCCACGCTCAGTTTAGTACTTCAAGTCACTTTGTACCAGCCATCCATTCATCTTCCCTGTGCTCCATTCAGCTCAGTGTGACAGGCACGGCCGCTAACTTCATGAAAAAAGATCAAATATTTAACACCAACTTGATCCGACGAGCCAGACTGATCACCTTTACTATACAGTTTCATCTATGATTTTTTAAAAAATTGTTTGAATTTTATATTTCCTAATTATTCAAATGAGAAAATCATCAAATGGAAGAAGTGCTGATTTCAATTGAAGACATCCAGCGATCATCCTTGTTTTTCATGAATATAAAATCAGTCACCCGTTATCATTCTCTGTGTATCTGTCATTTTAGGGAACATAAACAACTTTTTGATCAAACTAAGAATTTCAGGAATAAATATGTCTCACTCGGAGTGAAAACAGTTTACCAAATTACCACATACACCCCGAAAGTCAGGAGTTTAAACTTCTGGCAGCACCTGAATGAGACAAACACCCAAGACCACAGTGCAAATCACAGCGAGCGGCAAGGAAAGAAGTGAAGAGGAGCTTCAAGTAATGTTCATACAATACTCGTTTTTTTTTTTTGTTTTTTTTTAAATAGCCTCTCCTCTTTGGTTTAAATTCTCTTTGTTTATCAATACTTCTGGAAAAAAAGCTGGATATTTTGTGTATTTTCCTCACAGACTCAATCAACTGTATTCAGAGAGCAGAGTTCATACGGTCCTGAGAGAATAACTTCAGGATAGTTACATCAACCATCAAGACAACAGTTTTCACGAACAGCTGGATCTTCAACATTAGTGTTTAGTAACATAACGGCTGTGGCTTTAATGTGGCTTTCTGTAAAATGCCTCCTGCAGAGCATCGAAGTTATAAGTGCGATTTCCTACAGGAGCAGGAGAAAAACTAAGCTCGGCCAAGTTAGAGAACGTTCAGCTGTATGAATGTGTGGAACAGATCAAAGCAGCAGCTGAAACATGAATCTCCCATCAAGCTTCAAGAATAGTTCACAGATTCTCAGCTGTACAGTCCTCAAATTAGGTTACCAACATGCGTCTGAGACAAGTGGACACAAAAACCACACAGATCTGTACTGTATGTATCCAGAACTGTGAAAATTCACCACTGCGCACGTGTGTGCACACACACACAGTTATTCACTGTGCACATACACACAGACGGAGCCTCCCTCCCTCTGCAACACACATATACACACAGCTGCCAGCCATGTAGGCCAGCTCATAATGTGTTCCATCTCAGCACGCTTCAGTTGCAGCTAATGCTGCGAGGCAGAGAGACAGAGATATGCAGAGGGAAAAAAGAGATGCAGCGAAGGACAGGGGGTAAGATAAATATCATTGGCCCTCGGTGGAGATGCATAGATAGAAAGATTAGAATATACAGAGGCATTAGGGCAAATACACAGAACGTTTCACATCACTGTATTCCAGAGGCGCTGGCTTTATTAGAGAAACATGACTCCAAGTGTTCAATTTAGTCTTTGCCTCCTTGCACCTCCCTTCCCTCCCTTTTGCCTCCCTGCCTCAGTCCCCTCCACCACCCTCTCTCTCTCTCTCTCTCTCATCCCATCTCTTTTCAGTAACGAGAGGATTAGCGGGAGACGAGCCGATGTCAGCTGAGGATGCGGGGAGAGTGGGAGGCACAGAGGAAAGGGGAGGTGAAGAGGAGAGGAGGGTGAATGAAAGGCGGTATCGAACGCTGACCTGTTTTGGGCTGATAAGCGCCGGCTGCTTTGTGCTGAAGCCACTGGCTTTAATTTGGGGGCTGCAACATTTGGAATTAATTATCACACACACTCCAGCAGGGCTGCGGCTTACTGTGTACACTGGCTATTACATGTACTCCAATGCAAACTTTATACAGCTTACATGCTGGAACTTACTGTTGCACGGGGGCCTGAATTGCTTTAGAATAAATTTTCACAAAATGCAGCCGCACTACAATGTCAGCGTTCAGTTAACAAAGACGGATGTAGTTGCTCACTTAATATGCATCATAATTTAAATAATCAGGGAAACTGGAATATATTGCATATATGAACTCTTACTAACTGTTCAGTTTTATATTGATATTGATCCTGGTACCTCTTTAAATGAGCTACTAGACTGTTAAAATTGGATTTGCACATGTCAAAGAAACACGCAACAAGGTGCCTCCTGGAATTCAGTACAGACTTGGGAAACTGCCCATTTCTTTTCCTTTTTTTTTGGTTGTTGGGAAGAGATGGTGGATCCACCTGCGATCGACTTTATTGGCTTTTGTCATTTCGCTTCAGGGGAAAAAAGTTTGGAAACCACCTCTCTACGGTCCCCGGATACACAGTTTAGCTTGGAATCAAACACACGATCATTTTAGAAAGAAATTAGAGTTTAATGGATCTGTTCAAAACCAACCAGTTTCACCCAGATGTGGGATTTAACCTTTTCTCCCGACAGTACCATCAGGTATCTTCTTACCTGTTAAAGCTTCCCCTTTTCTTAACACTGACAATATCTAGCAGGAAATATGAAAGAGGACAGCGAAGCCAGGAATGCCCCCCCGCGGCTCCTCAAACCCCCCTCTGAACTCACTTGTCTTACATTTGAACCAGAACAGGCTCTGGGCGAGTGTGTTCTCCATCCACTCATTTTTCTGTGTTTAGAAGTGACTTTTGTGGACATAGGCAAACACAAAATAGAGCAAAAGAGTAGAAAAGTTACACAACAGATGGGAACCGAACCCCAGGCTCTTCTAGCACCTCACAATCCCAGAGCGACTTGTCTCATCCAGTAGTCTTACCAGCCTATTTAAGCTCTTCGTGCTGTTTTCCAGTTCCCAAGCTGGACCTGAGGAAAAACCTCTCTTTAACAGGGAATTCATCACACAGTGTTATTTATTGTTTCCATCCTTTTACACAGCAGCAGCTTGAGATATAAAGTTGGGATTGCAAACATATTTCCACCCCTGAATTTTAGAGCGAATTAAGATAAAAATGTGTTAAGTACTGTTCATCTGTAGTCCTGGAAAGATATGACTAAACTGCAATAGCTATTTCCCACAGTTTTCAGTGTTAATTAAAATCTAGTTTGCTGTTGGCTCTTGCTTCATTTTTAATAGACACCGGAGTGAAATCTCAGGTATCTTTAAACAGAGTGAAATTCTCTTCTAACCTGAAGGCGAGAAAGTGATTCGGGGTATTCCCTCAAATGTCAAACTATTAACCTAAAAATAAATCATTTATCAGTTTTGGGAAAACCACTTGAGCGAAGACTGTGTGATAAAACATGAAGCCGTTCTAATGTAAACACACATCAGGAAGGTTAACGCCGAAGAGGAGATCTGAGATTAACACGTGGAACACAGCATGTTTCTGCAAAAGAAAAAGGAAACAAAAAACAAGCCATGGCTCAAAGCAGGGCTATTTTCACTGTGAGGTGAGTGTACTGTATGAGGCACCCGTCCACACGCATTTGAGCACTTATACTCACTGCCAGAGTATTTTCATTCCCAGTTACAAATTCGAAAGCTCACTTATTGCCACCATTTTCATGCTGCTTCCTATCACACTGTGAGACTCTCAACCACTCAGTCTGGTGTGTGTCCACACTTGTTAACAATATAATGTACTAGGAGTAGTAAGTGGTGCAACATACAGTTATTAAAAGTAAATGTGCGGCTTGTCAGCGCGGCAGCGGCGGCTCCGCCGCAGTGGATTGTGAGCAGCTTTAAAGGCGGCAGGAAGCGGCTGAGTGGCTCAGCAGGGCTGTGTGTATGTAGGCCGTGTTCTGCATGTTATTTCCTTGAAGTCATCAGACCTACGCTCCCCCATCAGAGAAAGGCTCTTATGATAAGTGGCAGCCATGAAATATGCACAGCCCGTTGTAGCCGCCTGCCTCGCTTCACAGAGCTTCGCTTTGCATCCCCGTCCCCTCCCTCCGTCTCTCCCTCCTCACTGCCGTCCCCTTCCTCAACACCTATTCCTCTCCTCTCCGATCGTTCCTTCGCCGCTGTTCAATGCTTCCCTCATCTTGCAGCTTCTGCATAGCCTGTCTGTCATCCTCCATCACCCTTATCTTTTCCCGCTCACTGGCTTTTTTTTTTTTTTGTCTGTTTCTGATGGTCTTCGGTCTTCTGCCACCACAGATTTCTATTTTTTTTTTTGTCTCAGGAAGCAATATTTCAGTTTCATGTGAATAAGAGGTTTTGAAAAAAAACATACAGAAGATACACAAATGTGGAAAAAGCCTCAGTCAATACAAACATCTACAGAATCATTGAAAACATACAAAATAAATATACTGAAAAACAGATTGAAAACAACATTTAATAGTTTAAATTCTTTATTTTAGGTATGTATCTCTTTTTTTTTTGGAAAACAAAAAAGAAAAACAAAAATTTGGCACATGGAAAGCATTGTGAAAAGCATTTTTTTTCTTCTTTTTTTCCGATATAAATATGTATTTTCCACACAGCGCACATAAACAATAGCTTGGATCACACCTTTGAAGCACTGCTGACACAGGGAACATGGACCATCCTAATATGTTAAATGCATATAAGTTGTATCTAATAAGGTCAAACGAAAGCTCTTTTTTTTTCTCATGCAGTTCATTTATCTTTTCCTTCAGTAAGAACAAAATCGTGGAAACGGAAACACCAATCCAGGAGTACGACCCTTCCTCTTCTCCTCCCTCTAAATACTGACCACATGTAGAATAACTGGTAAATATCAACATTTGACACTAATATATGTTTATGTATAGGTATATATGTGTTAAGTATATGCTCTTGCTGTTAAAATGCAGGATACAGTGACTGAAATAAATACTGACGAAGGGGCGCAACACAACGGGCGGTTTGGGGTTAATGGGGTTCATCCGGTTATAAAAACACACGAGCGGGTTAAAAAAGGAACACAGGAGATAGCTGGCAGGACCCACCATGTCCAGATGGAAAATCACTACTTACCCTCCAAAGATCCTCGAACATGATCTATTTAAGTGTTAATAGGAGGTTCTGTGTGAACCTATTCTGCAGCAAAGTCACCAAAGGATATAATAATCCTCAATGCTGACTTTTCCACTGTGATTTCCTGACAGGGCTTTGGGGGACATTAGTATTTCTACTAACCCTTTCTCAGGGCATAGCCCAGTAAAAATAAAGCAAAAGATTGCTATAAGCTCGGGGAAGTGAGAGTCCATCAGGGCGGCTGTTCTCTGCGATAGATCCGCTATTGAGCTCTGATCTTTCCTAATGATATTCTGAGATGTCTGTTATTACCTTGCTGATAAGATCGCGTCCACAGCCATGGCGGTGGTGACTGACACGTCTCTCGCCACACCAGATAAGTGTTCAAATAAAGAAAAACTGTAAGGCTGCGTTTCTGCAGCTCAATTTTCACTGGAAAAAAGAAAGAAAAATGCGAAGTGGCGCCCAAACACAGTCAGACCTGAGGAAAATTGAAGCAAACGTGCCTCAAGACAGCGGCAACAGCAACATACAGCACTGCCAATTAATGATCATGTTAAAAAAAATCAATCCAGGTGCAAGAAAACAACAGAACTAGAAGCAGGAATTAACTTTTTAGGAGTATGCTAATAATTTGCCAACTCATCAACTAGCAGTGGTGCCAAGATGCGACGGAGCGGGAGATGAACTTTCTGATCAGACCAAAAGAGAGTGAATTAAATCAGAAGACTAGCTATGATTTAGAAGCAGACGGTTAATGGTAGCTGTGGACTTCCTGAACTACTGTCTGTGGTGTTGAATGGAACAGCTTGGTGGTCAGAACTGTGGCGTGTTTTACTGTAGCGTCTAATGTGCTTTAAAGGTCTTAGATGTAAAACAATACTTTTCTTAACCTAACAGAACCCAGTCCGACTGGAACTGAACTCTGACACTGGTCAGGTTTTTTTTTTCCCTCTGGACTCAGCATCTATCATTACAACTACCAAACCCACATTTTCAGTCATGGATATGTGTGTGTGGACACACTCGTTGAGACGTAAAGTACAGTTAAAAAGCTGGACAGATGCCTTTACCACATCTGTAAATTGTTTTAACTTATAGCTATTTATCCTCTTCTCAGTCTGTTTTTCTGCTTCAGGAAATCTCATTTTGACTTGTGTCCACACAGAAAACAGATGTTGGGATGGAAATTACCATCACACACACAAAGAGAGGGCAACTTGAAAGACACCGACCACTCTGAGTGAAGACACTGCTGCAAAAAGCTTGACCGGAACTCTAAGTCACACAACATATTGATCCCATTCATTAGATTTTACTTTAGTCAATACTAAGAACATTTCAGTTTTTTTTTTTTTTTTTTTTTTTTTTTTTTAGAAGCACAGGCTTCGACTCTGCAGTTTAAAAACAGAGTAAAAGACCCTCGCAGGGCTCAGAGACTTTCTAGGAAATTTAAGATTTAAATTAGCAGTCGAAAATAAGGAAAAGAGAATAAAAATTTAGGAACGCAACTCCTGCAATCTAAAAATGTTAAATCAAAATTTTCTTTTAAATTTTAAATGAAATATAATCAATCAATCCCCAGAGATAAAGTGGATGATCCTAATACTGCCTGATATGACGGGAGGCTGCTGAAACGGTCATACCAACGAACGTAAACACGAGGCCAGGCAAGACGCTGCGAAGGCAGCGAGGACATGCGTCCCATCGCAAATGTGCACTTTCACACACAGTGCTCGTTCACACGTATAAAACATTGATGTGCAGGCGCATACACACACTGTAAACAAACACCCAGGTATTGGAATCATGCTTTTGTAAAACACTAAGAAACCGCTAGTCTCTTTCATTGCTTAAATACTAGATAATAGGAGTATAATAAATAGTATTGTGTATTTTACTGACTCAAACCTTCTATAAAAAAACTACATTTCCTTGCTGCATTTTACTCGTATTACCCCACCTATTGATCAAGCAACGCTTTCTGAGATGCTAAAATGCAGCAGGGAGAGAAGGTCCTGGGAAACTTCTGATATAGCAACTCATGCATGTATGTCAAGCATTCCAGTTTTCGCTAAGATAAGGATAAAAAGACACTAATATTATTGTACACTCGATAAAAAGCACACACAGATTGCAGGCCTAACCAACATGTGCCGGAACAACCATGGAATGAACAAAGGAAAAGTTAAAAGTCAAAATTCACCCAACATAAAAGTCATAACATGGAAGCTGAAGCTAGTTTACACATCAAATCTTGCAGTTGTTGCTCAGACGGTTGTGGGAACAATACTCTGCAGTAACGTTACCCATCTTTTAAAAACGTCCTGTTTTCACAGATACGGTTTTGTAATTGTGTGAACATTCCCCCCCCCCCATTTTAAAGTGAAGAATTGGTGAAATGCAAAAGGCCACAGTTAATTTTGAAGCATTTTTTTGATCATGGAATGGTAAATTAAACACACACTCTTTGTTCACACTGCAGGGGAGCAGAGAATTACCATAAATGCAAAATAAGCCTGATTAAAAAAAAAGAAAAAGAAAAGAAAAAAAAAGCATGTGGCAAATCATTTTTCTTCAAATGTCACGTACTGTGTCATGCATAAGATTATACTCCATTGGCTCAAAGCAATAAGACCCTGGAAATCAAAGCTAAGGAAAAAGTCAACTGTGAATCCCACTTGTAGCAGTAATTTGGTTGCATGCTTTACAAGCATGATCGTTTTGTTTGAAAGCAGTTTGCTATTTCCACGAGAGTGCTACAACACATGCAATCGTATATTTTTAGTCCTCAAACGGGATCAACACTTCATCAGGGTGGCAACGGAGAGGAGACCAAATCTGAAAATTCTGTTTCAGGTTAATGACATTTTGACGGCTGTCACACAAATAATTTCCAGGATATAATGATGTGTGTGTGTGCGTGTGTGTGTGTGTGTGTGTGTGTGTGTGTCTCCATGTGCCCATGCAGAAGCTGAAATCAGGGAATCAAGCCTGCTCTGCAGGGCAGGTAGCAGCGGCTCCTGGGAACTCCGGGTTGATAAAGGAGAATCCCTGGAACTCGTCTTGATCCAAGTTCTGAATCACTTCCTCGTCAGGAGGGGTCAGCACCGGCGGGTGGCGAGTGAAAAAACGGTCAAAGTTCTCGGCTTCACGTCCGCACTGTTAAGGAGGGCGGGAAGGGATGGAGTACAAGGGGGGGAGGGGTGGATCGGAGAGGGGTCAGAGTGGGGATGGAGAGGTGTGGATGGATCGAGGGTGGGTGGTTGGGTGGGGAGGGGGTGAAGAAGGAGAGGAGAACAAAAGAAGGGGAATGGCAGGTTGAACCAGGGCGTGAGATGACCGTCACTCAAACACCGTTTCAACTATCAGAACAAGTGCCTGCACCCGAGGTGCGCTTCATTTAACGCTCCTGCAGCCACTCTCAGCGGAGCATAAATCAAGCGCGCCTCAGGTATGTTTTTCCTTGCTCAGATATTTGAAGCATCTCCAACTCAAAATTGTCAACATAACAGGAAGTCTCAAGCAACCTGTGGCAGTGCACTACATCCAGCAGGGGGCCACGCCTGTGTCGCGCATGGGGAAGCTGCTTTTGGGTAAAAATTAACTCAAACACAAATAGTTTCTTTTTTTGTTTTGGGCGTCACCTCTAAATTTCATTGTTTAGAACTTTTATGATATAAAAGGATTTTTTTCAAAGGCTCAGAGCTAAAGATGGTAAAATGTCTAATTTGTTGGGACGTTTATCACAATCCAGTGAAACGCTGAAAAGATTGATAAATCATTTCCAAAGTCACATTAGGTGGAGTTTGTTTTCTCCAACAAGCAATCTGCAGCAAAAAAAAGGAAGTACTTGTTCATGTAAGTCCACCCATTTCCATATTCTGACCACTGGAAAGCATAAAAGAGCCGATACACTCCTGAGATTTGCGTTCATCTTAAGTACATAAAATAACTTATTAACTTGAAAACAATATTTTCCCGACAAGTGCGCCTCAAAGGAAACTTTAGGCCCAACTATTCCTTCTTTTTTTTTTTTTTTCACCCCCCATCTCCATCACTGAGCTTTAATTAACACAACAAGGATTCGGTGTCCTCTGACAACATCACCCAGAGGAAAACTACAAACTCATTAAATCTCTCTTACTCAGAAAACTAAATGAAATGAAGCCAGACTGTTTATAGTTTGGGGGAAACGTGTGAAATGAGGAATACACTAGGGTCAGATAGTATTTGCAGCTAATTACTTGCATTTGTTTTTACCTGTTTTTCTTTTTTCTTTTTTTTTTGGGGGGGGGGGGCGGGCAGATGAAACGAGCGTCACAGAGTTTCTGTGGATAAATGTCAAACTGGAGTGTCTCAAATTCAGATTTGTAATGATTTTGTGGAAGAGGTTTCTGTAGTGCACTGCAGGGCAGGTTTGATTTGAGACTGGGTCTCAGAGCATGCAGATAAACAGAAACACAAAAATTAAACAAAACGAAACAAAAAAAAAAAACTGTGAACACAGAGAGGACAAATAAAATGTGTAGGTGAAAGGACAGATGGGGCGATGCATGGCCACGGCAAACAGATGGAGCGGTGAAGACATGGACGGGCGGAGGACGTCTTCTGGACAACGATGGCGATTAACCAGTCCATTACAAGACAGACGAATGAGGATGATCACACTGTGATATTTTTTAGTGGAAGTCTGTGTTGATGGCGCGAACAACTCTGGTGTGTTGGATGAATTCATAACCCAGCCCGCCGGTCGGTCTGTCGTTTGGTCATTTGGTCATTCACAGCTTCGCTCAGCGCCCGTGCCCGGCGGTCACACACACGGCAGTTCGCAAACATACCCGGCGCGTAAAACAGAGTCACCGGGAACAATTAGGAAAGTAGAACGAGCATCATGCACCCTTCAGGAACAGCAAACAAACATACCGTCAAAGAAAAATGAAAGCACCGAATAAAGTCTGTGTAAAGCAAATTTAGATGAAAAAAAAAAGAACCAAAACATTAAATATGTCCGACTTCCTCTTTTCACAGCAATGTTGGTGATGTGACGACCTTAAAACACATTTTATTTGCTACTTTACACAGACTTTAATTCTGCATTTGCTAAAAACGGCCCGAAAACATAGCAGCAGAGATCAAAGAACCGTTTCCAGATGATAAACCGAAACTCAAATGCTCGTGTGGCAGAAACTAAAAAGTTTCAGATCTATTTATTTTCCTCCGTAGGAAGAAAGAGTGTGAGAGAGAAAGAGAGAAAGGAAGTGACAGAGCGGAGGGATGAAAGACAACAGAAATTAGAAAGTCGAGATCAAACGCAGATTGAGGAGGTGGAAGAGGGAAAGTAGAGAGAAGAGATGAGACAACATATGTTCGTCCCCACATCAGAGAAGTCTGCTGCGAAACGCCAGAGTTAAAATAGCCGTGTCCCGATGGCAACGGCTTTCACATGTGTACAGAAAACCGGGAAGGGACTGCAGTACGCTGAAATCAAACACACACATACGCAAAGCCCAGAGAAAGCTGCAACTCCAGAATGAAAAAAAAAAAAAAAAAACCTAGCTGCATTCACGGCCTGAGGCGGTGTTTTTGTACGTATTACTGTATGTGCATATATGGCTGAGTATGACATGACATCGCTCTGACTCTCGTTACGGTCAAACTCATTTTTTTTCCTTGAAAACAAACAATCCTGTAATGCAAAACACAAACACAGTACTTCCAAGTTACTTCGGCAGGAGCTGTATGGACGAGCTCTGATTCCCTGGAGGTTCAGTCTCAACTCAGCCTCACCCCACAGGAAACAAAATCCCTTTCAGGTTGAGAAGAACGTTACTGCACCAGGCAGCACATTCGAAAGGCTCGCCACCACAGACTAGTTTCTAAGTCCTGTCCACAGTGTCCGCCTTCTGAATTATCACTGCACCGGTCTCATTATCAACATTAATGGCAAGATGATCATCGCCCACTCCGTTTCCCTACCGACGTCATTAATTCCCAACTTACCTGTGTGTATTGTTTCACACGGGGAGGGGAAAGAGACAGACGTCACATTGAAAGTGAAAACGTAGGAAGGACAGAGCTACGTGTTGAAGGGAAACAGAGAAAGTTAGACTGAAAGAAGGAAAGAGGAGTAAAAACTGGAAACCAGAGCGAAGCGCCCGGTTGGAGCCGTGCACTGAGCATGTGTTCACGCTTGCGGTCGAGCGGGGTTTTCGAGAGGTCAGACTTACGGCTCTGGGTTTGAAAGGCGGCTGCACCTCCTTGTTCTCCAGTTTCTCCCAGTCCATGTAACGGAAGAAGCTGTGCTCCCTGATGTCTCGCTCCCCTTCAGGACCGCAGCCCAGTCGTTTCGCTGGATGCTTTGTCATCAGCTGGAAAAAAAAAAAAAAACCCAGAGAAGACAGATGTTCACTGTACAGAGTAATATTTAATGTGATTGAAAGACATTTTACTTTAAAGACATTTTTTCCAAAATCCATTCTTGTATTTCAGTAATTCAGAATTACGTTGAAACATTCACAGCAGGCATAATGCTAACCTGCAAGGTCTGAATCTCATCTGCACTCAACAGTGTGCTGCTGCAATGCCCCAAATTTCCCCTCTGGAATCATTAAAGTTTCATCTCATTTATTCCTGTCTCTTTCCCTCTGAGCTTCAGAACCACGATTGTTTCATTCAGCTCAGTTCATAAAAAGATCTCAATAAAATTCCCGGTGTGGCTTGATTGTAATTTCTTTGCCGTTCCTCCACTTTAATCCAACCACATATTGTTCTGCACGTCAGCGTCGGTGCTGCTCCTCTGGGACCGAAAACAAGTCGCCACATTACAGCCTGCAGACAAATGAATAACTGTTGTTTTCTTCCCTCTTTTGCCACAGCAGTTGTCCGCAGGCGTAATTAAGGACCGTTTACAGTGTGTGTCCAGACAAAAGCTTGAGAAAGGCCTGAAGTTTAGTGACGTCAGTGTGTGTGTGAGTGTGTGTGTGTGTGTGTGTGTGTGTGTGTGTGTGTGTGTGAGTGTGTGTGTAGGTGGGGTGTGCCTCCCTAAGGAGCAGCAGTCATAACTCATTACATTAGAGACAGAATAACATTTTCCAAGGGTCAGTCAAGCTTACACTGAGCGCACACACACACACACACACACACACACACACACACACACACACTTCTCAGTTTTCAGCTTTTTCTCCAGGATATGACACATATTTATTTTAAGGTTTGTGCAGCAGCACGTTTAAATCGTTTTTTAATATATTTTTACAAGCAACCAATCTCATGTCATGAAAATGTGCATTAGTGGGAGAGATCCTCAGATTTCGTAGCACGAAGCCTTCAAACTGAGACAGGTCTTTATTGTCATACAGCCTCAGATAAACACAGTATAATGAAAATAATCACAAACATGTTCATATTTTCAGAACATAAGGATGGATTTGATCTAATGCAGATGTTCAGATGTGTTGTGCAACGCAGATGGTAAAGTAGGTTTTGCTTTGTTAAGAAACCTCAGCTGCATTTCTATCATAAATACCTGAGAATATCTGAAGCTGGAGAAGACCACATGATCTGCAGTTACTAATTTCAATGACTTATTTCAAAATAATGCGAAATCATAGTATGGCACTTCCATACAGCAAGATTTTAGTAGGAATATTTTTGACATCTTAAAGACCTCAATCACACTGATGTAAATCCTAAACACGTTTTCTATTAAAATCTAAAGGTCTAATGGATAATATCCATTTAAAATCTGCTGTTGAAACTGTAATAACTATGAGGTTTAATTTGCAATCAGTGAGCTTGTCACTGTTTTTCAGTGAAAAATGCAGCATTGGCTGCATAATGGAGCAAGAATATTCCCAAGTCGAGTCCATCTTTCTGTGTTGAGTCTGCATGTTCTTCACATGCATGTTATTCCGTGTCCTCCAATCTCTTTCAAGAGATTCATTCATTAATTTAAATTCCCTGTAGGTGTGTATGTGTGTTCTCAATGTGATGGACTGGTGAGCGATGATGGCCACAAAATTGCAAACTCAAAAGAATCTGAATATTAGAAACACCGCTGGTTTACGGTCCATTTTCTTCAATGGACAGTAAACCAGCATGTGCACACATTAGTCTGTCCAACATGTTCACATAATACACGCAGTTCTTTTCAATGTCCTGAGAGATTGACTTTACATCTCGAATGATTTTTTTCTTTCTTTTTTTTTTCTTCCAAAATGGAAATATCTTGTAGCATTTACAAAGTAAGTCTTCATGTAGTCCCACCGCCACTACACACACACACACACACAGACACACACTCACACTTACAGTGACTTAACCCAGGCAGTGCTGGCAGGGCGCAGTGGGAGCTGTGGGGGTGGACGGAGGCGAGCTTTCATGCTCCACTGAAGATCCACTGTCGTAGCACTACAACCCCAGTAATCATCACTAATACATAACACAGCACCGTGTGTGAGTGTGTGTGAGTGTGTGTGAGTGTGTGTGTGTGTGCGGGCGTGTGTATCTCAGTGTACATATTTGTCATTATTTGGTTGTGAACAGCTTTGCCTTTAAATTTCTGATATACACCGGCATGTCTCAATATACACTTGCAGTATCTTTGGATGTTGGAGTGTGTGTGCTGGGGTTATTAAAGGTTATTAAAGATCTCATAGAAATAGACCTTTTTAAAATAACTGGGGAAGTGTAACTTGAAAGTCTGTTTTTAGTTCTCCCCCTTTCATTAAAAAAACAACAATGCAGCTCATTTTTTATGATTGAAAATGCAAATTTTACACATTTTTCTAGTTAGTGCATCATTATTGTCCACTCATTGTGAAAGACAAGACTTCTGACTCCCAGCAGAGCTTCGTTCGATCCTTAAGAAATCATGAGTGGAAGAGAGACGAACCATTCTGCGAGAAAGGACTGGATGTGGATCTAAACAATCTATACATCAGCTAGTCTCTCTCTCACTGTGAGTGTGTGTGTGCGCACACGCGTGTTTGAGTGCATGCAGGCGTGTGTGTGTGTGTGTGTGTGTGAATGAGTGTGTGTCGTTTGCCATGACCAGTGAAGCGTAACGTTAACAGATGAGACAGAGAGAAATGGGTTTCATCGAGAGGATCGGATCCATTTATAGCAGTAATCAACTCACAGGCACACACTCCGGATACAGACTTACTTTAATTCCATACACTTAGTTTTGCCTTATTCTCCACATTAACCCTGTCTAAACTCGGGGTTGTGTTCGGTTGTGTCTCCATACCGTTATGAACGACTAGTAATCCTTAAAGCACATGCGTATTTGCACAGCATTATGAGACACACTGAGCCTGATCTACTGACGGTTTGGTCGAATAAGACGAGTGCAAACGTGATATTACGCTGACACACACGCTGAAGGTGAAACTGGTCTACACACAGGTTGTACTAAAGATTGCATCTGACAGATATGCACAAAATGACAAACCCAATCCATGGAGAATGCGGGTAAAAACCCTGATTTCAATATGTTTGCACAGGATGTCAGTCATGGTATCATTCTTAATTGATCAACCCGTGGAAAGCACTCAAAGCAAAAAACACAATTTTTAGGATTTTAAAAAAGTCATACACAATAAATTTCCTCCCTTTTATGTGAAAAAAAAACCTAATGTTTGACAACATACTGTAAACCATTTAAATACATCGAACATAATGGAGCCGGTGTTGAGAAGCACCAGAGAATGTTTTGGGCCCGGCTGATTCTTAAGAGTTTCCACAGCCAACTGCACAGGCTTAATTTATCCGAGTAGTCCAGTGTATGTGTGTATGTGTATGTGTGTGCGTGTGTGTGCGTGTGTGTGTGTGTGTGTGTGAGAGAGAGAGGGAGAGATCGAGAGATATCGTCCAAGTACAATGAAAAAGCGAAACAATGGCCAAACAATGAAGGCTGTAGAGAGAGAGGAGGATGAGCGAGAGCGGCATTATGACACAGAGTGAAACGGAGGGTGAGATGGAAGCGGGACAGATAATGAGAGTGAATAATGTTGTTTCACTCCAAATAAATGTTCCCACACAATGGCTTTAATTATGCAGATAATTGTGATGTCCCTCTCTGTCCCTTCCGTCTCCTCCTCCCTTCACTCACCCCCTCCCTCTTCCTCATTATGCCGCTTTTCCCTCCAACAAATTTAATACCCTCCCGACGCTGTCATCTGTGTGTGAGCGTGAGTGTGTGTGCGTGTGTGTAGACACACACTACACTCACCCCTTTGCAGATAGCGACAGCTTCCTTGGACATTGACTTGGGGTAGGAGACATGATGCTCCATGATGGACTGAAATAGCTCATCTTCATCCTCGCCGTCAAATGGAGGCTGGAGAAGAGAGGAAAGGCAGAGGCAAAGTTTCCAATATCCACTCCAGATGAGATGTTGAGGATTTGCAAATGTCCCATTTCCTCTTAACAATTATTAATGCCATGAGAGGAACACTCATCGGACACAGTTCATTAGCTAACCTTTCGTTCAAACATTCAAGGCTACGTTCGAGAGTGTTTGTTTAACTCCTTTTCAGTGAAAACACGTGCTGCAGACAGACGAGCTTGACCGTCAAATTTATGCAATCTGACAAACCGTTGTGAATGCAGTTAAACTCAAACACAGAAAGACCAACCTGTCCAGCCAACATCTCGTACAGCAAGACTCCAAAGGCCCACCAGTCCACTGATTTCCCATACGGCTGGTAGGCTATAATCTGGAATTTAAAAAAGCACAGACATTATTTTGAATACTTGTTGTCTGTCATTCAGTACCAAGACGTAAACCAGTGCGCACACTGTACCTCAGGAGCGATGTAGTCGGGTGTCCCACAGAAGGTCTTGGTGGTGACTCCATCCAGCATGTTTTCTTTGCACATACCGAAGTCCGCGATCTTAATGTGACCCTCACAGTCCAGCATGACATTGTCCAGCTTCAGATCTCTACAGGACGGTTCACCAGCATGACAAGGAGTCAGACTTATCAAGTGGAGATTGACAGCAGTAACACTCCTAAAGCCGTCGAAGGTTTTGTGATTTTAGAAAGAAGCCTTCTTGTCTGAAATATCTTCAACAATCGCTGAGAATGTATCAGGATTAATCTGACTCTACTCTCCTCTCTGAATATTGCAGATGAATACATATCATGTTCAACTTAGCACTGATGTTAAAGCAAAAGCATTAGTCTGCAGAAATCTGTCAGTGGGCAAAGAAGCTCTGGGGAGAGCTTTTATGAACTAAGAGATTTGGTTTGTGGATGATTTGAGTGTTCTATAAAATCCAGCTCTGAGGGCTGAGGGCGGTGAAAACCACAGTGTACCTTTAACAAGCAAACTTAACCTAACAGCTGCTCATTTGTTTGGCCTGTAGTGAGGTTGAAACTATAATTTGTTTTATAGTTTTGGATTGCTGTGAGAGTGGGTTTATTTCATTGAGCTTTTTTCTTCACTCCATGGATTTATGTGATCATTTAGTATCCTTTGTACTACAGCCTGAAATTTGACGGGACATGTTCTGGTCAATTTCTGAGGAGGTTATCTCTTTTGTCTGTGATCTGTCTTCGCTGTCCTCTCTGTTTTTTGTCTCGGCCTGCAATCTGCTCTTGGTCGCCGTCCTGTTGATTTTTCCCTTCCTCACTTGCAGAGTTATTTGTCTTTTTACAAAGCAGGCGAGTCAGTTAGTAGAACATGATTCTGTGATGACTGATATGAGGCTCGCTGAATAGCAGTAGGAATAAATACATTCATGTATGTGCAAGCATGGTGGTTTTGTTTTTTTTGTAACTCCTTCACTCTTCACAGGGTGAGGAGGATACACGACTTGAATCTGGTGTTAGCAGCACTTGTTTTGTTGTTATGAATTCAGCGTGTCGAGCATGAATGTCACCTGTAGATGATGCCCTTTAGATGCAGGAAAAACAGACCAATGGCTATCTCCGCTGCGTAGAATCTACACACACACACACACACACACACACACACACACAGAGGGGGAAACAATAGCAGCAATTAGAAGGGGGCAAAGAGAAAACACTGCAAGAAAATGGGAATAATGTGTTTGTGTATGTGCTTGTGTGTCAAAGTAAAGGTCAGTGCTGTCTTTCCAAGGCCAGACAGCCGCTGATAAGATCAACACAAGTCTAGTCAGACTGACCAGGCAGTCGGCCATGTTTGTGTGAGTGTGCAGAGTCAGTGTGTGTTGGTAAAATGTGTGTTAAACATGTCACAAGGTTTTCTGGAGGTGTGGGGATGCACAGAGAATAAGGCGAGCTTGTTTGGAAGCTCATTGGGTTCTGTGACCCAGAATTACGTCCAGCGCGGCGCAGTCACCAACTATTCGTGTCTGTTAGAAGATGAGCTTGAATAGAGAGGGAATACAAAGAGGCATGACTCTGAGCCAAAGTTCAAGGCGAGATCCCCATCCACGGAGCAGAATACCCTGACTATTGTCTGATAAATAAATTAAACCAAGGAGAATAAGCGGATGGCCTTAGATAAAAGAGTTCCTCATCCACTTCGACTTGCCCTTCAGCAGTCTAAACCTTGTGCCAGAGGGAAGAAACTCTAATTCCCTATGAAGTAGATGAAGGGCTAACTTCTCCAAGGCTCTCGCTTCCCCGACAGCCCGCTTGTCAAATGTGTCAGCCCGCTGGTTCGGCTTGACACCAGTGATCTTGCCAGCCACCTTAATTATATTCTGCAGTTTTAGAGGTATTGTACCACACACTGAAAACTCTCAGGAGCCGCTGGATTACTTGCGTTGCTTTGAAGTTCTTGAGGGCTGCGGCGTGCATCGGGGCAAACAACATATTTCACCCCCGGGCTCTGCTCAGATTGCTCATCCATCACCCGAGCCTGTCAAAACGCTGATGGCTTATTCACTATGATTTTGAAAAAAAAAAAAAGAAAAGCACTACAGCTTACCTGTGAAACATCCCTTTGAATGGGGTTCAGACTTTGGGTAGATGAGTGCATTAGATAGCGGAGAGCGTGTGTGTGGTGTTTACTTACACAGCATGGGGCTCTTTGAACTTGCCGACCTGCTGGATCTGATACATGAGATCTCCCCCGTTTATGTACTCCATGACAAAATACAAACGGTCCTATGGAGACGGAGAAAAGGCAGACAGCGAGGGAAAGGTCAGTTTTCATAAAAGACGAGAGATCACGGAGGAATTAGACGGGAGAGAGAAAAAAAGAGTGTCAAATGCTGTGGAGGGAGAGGATTTTTTTTTTGGTGGGGAGCAGATGGGACAAATACGAGAAGGTCAAAGGAGAGAAACAGAAAAAGATGAGTGAAGGAGTAAAACTGTATGGGGGAAGGATACAGAACAGAGAAAATGTAGTTTGTCAGCTGGGTGAGCACAGTGGCATCAATTTAAGGACCTATTGTCCTCTGTTATCCACAGAAATTGCCAATAAGGTGTAATATGTGGAGGAAAAAGTGAAAGGATTTAGTATGTGGCCGTTTGTGTGTGTGTGTGTGTGTGTGAGAGAGAAAATAGTGTGTCAGGGCCCGCACTGCCTGATAAGTCTTATGCGCAGTTGCTTTTCAGTGTGTGTCTGCAGCGTATGTGTGATTCAGACTTAATTGCATGAGTGTGTGTGTACTCCACACCATATACATTATGCATACTGTATGTGCATGCATGGCATTCCTAGTCTGTGCATGTGTGCAGACCGTGTTAGCTTTATTTGTCTGGTCGAACCTCAAATTGATTCACTGATCAACAACAACAAAAAAAAAAAAAAAAAAAAGAAAAAAGAAACATGCAGAGATGAGTGTGTTTACGTGGAATTGGAATGTAAATGAAACGCACTCAGAGTAAAGTGTGAAAGCAGAGAGCTATATTTACTCCGGTGTTGACTCATCTTCAGTGTAGTATGGATTATACGTCAGAAGGGGAGCATGAATCAAATTTGAATTCCGCGTGTGTATTCCAGCTGTGAGCCGGTGACAGCAGGCAGGGTGGCTCCTGTTAAGACCACAGAGCTCAGCCAGCGGTGCAGCTGTGCCCTTCAGCAGGACGCCGCACGGCGGCTCGCTTCTGATAACGGATCGTGACGGTGTGGGAGTCGACCAATGGCGTCAGTTCAGCCTCGGAAAAAATGGTTGTTTCTTCGTTTTTAGCATTAGTGTGGCTACTTTCACCATCAAACCAGCACATGGGGTATTTTTTCATTAAACATGAAGTCTTCAGGGGGAGTGCACCAAAGAATCATAGGGGGTTGTGAACTTCTCTTGGATTTAAAGCAAGGATGTCAAAGATAAGGTCTGTGGGCCACAACAACCAGGAAAACTCTCAATATTTCAAATAGGCTTTATCATTTTTTATGTACTAAAAATAGAGGAATCTGCATGTAATCAATTTATGTCAGAAATTAATAAGTTTAAGCATTTACATTAACAGTGTAAGCAGCAGGAGAAAAACAACAGAAGAGGGTACCAAGAGAGTTACATAGAATACAGCCGCACCGAAGCAATGGAAAAAATTGGAGCTGAATGCATCTTTTGCTTTGGAAAAATGGCAAATGGAAGTGTAAAAACTTCAAGCTGAAGCGGCACCAGGAAACCCGGAGAGTTTATCCTCAGAGAAAAGAAACTCACTGATACATAATATAACAAAGAAACTGGATTTCACATAGAGTGTCTTATGAGGTTCCTTTAGCTTTTTCTTGGAATTGTAGAAGGGCGTGATGAAGGGTTCACCAAGGTTTTACGATGGTGAAGCGAAATCTTATCTGGAAAATCTGGGCGCACACACCATAGTCTGAAAGGTGGAGTGCAGCTGCGTCAGGAACGGGGGTTTTCCGGCCAGCGCTAAAACTCTCTTCTCCACCATGGTGCACTCAACGTCATCGTCCTGGATCACGACGTCCTTCTTCAGGATCTTTATTGCGTACAGCTCCTCGGTTCCTTTCCGCTCCGCCAGCATCACCTTCGAGAGGAACAAAGAGAAAACACGGGCAGGACAGATGTGAAATGCACAAAAGACAAATTCATCAATATTCAAAATCTTTAAGACGCACCGGTCTTCCTGTCATTGATTTATACTGACAGAGAAAAGAAGGGCACGGAGAAAGAAGGGGAGGCATATGGAGAGAAGATATGGGAGAGGCAGGCAGAGCAGGAGAGACGGGGAAGGAATTGTTGAGGACGGCGAGTGAAGCAATCAAGGAAAGCTTCCCTGACTGTTTTGGGTTAGCCAGTCAAGGTAGAAACGAAGACAAAAAGGACAAGAGAGGAAGGAAAAAAGAAAAACCTGGATTCATCACTTTTTAAGATGTACCTAGAGGACAGGAAACTAGGCTAGAGGAGAGAAAGAGGAACGAAAGGGAAGATTTTTTTTCTTCCCTTACATGTCACTGTGACAAAAAATTCTTGTTTTTATTGAGGGATTGTGAAAGAATTGCTCAGTGATTTATGGCACAAAAGCATCCACAGGGAGCCATGCGTCTCCCTGTGGATTCTGTGTCAGTGTCGTAACGCGGTGGTAATTCATCCTGGCTGCAACAGAGAAGTGACCACTCACTCAACCCCTTCACGGATGGAGCAGAGCGCGTCCAATCACAGTTCAGTGACCAGAAATCGGGCAAAAGACTCTCCAAGTTTAGGCTCTGTCTATATACTGAAGTCGTGTGCAGTAGTTTGATTTTTTTTTTTTTTTCCTGCAGTCACTGAAGGGTTTACTTCGTTGGCCGCAAAAACCAATAATACACTTGGAAACACTAAATGACATTTTCAAACCTGTGTAAATGTAAATGTATCCTTTTCCTGATCCACAAACCTGCAACTTGCAACAACTAAATAACATTACATGTATTTGCTGTTTTTTTTTTTTTTTTTTGGCTGATTTAGAAGTGCATAGACAAGTATGTACGTTTTTTCCAATGTATTCAACATTGAAAGAGCCAGAATGATATGATAAATTTAGCACATACTCGGTCCCCACACATCATTCTTTCAGAGCGAGTCAGCTGGAAACATGAAAAATACAGGTGAGACAGCTCCTAGCTGAAACAGGAGCACTTAAAAACACAACAACAAAGAGCAGCTAGAAATGCAACTTTTACCTGTTTAAATGATAAAGATTATATATTTAAATTTTTTTCTTGATTCAATGTAAAGATCATGTGAGATAAGGCAACGGAAACTGCTTATGTCTGGCAGAACTGAGCCGAAGGTGGATTTGTCTCTAACTCTGTGACAATGTCACCAAGATTATTTAGTGCTAGCAGATTTTATAGCCGTTTGGCTTTCCTCTGTCCTTTCTGAACTTTATGGAGGACACACAAGAGGAAGAAGAACAAAGAGAAAGAGAAGGGAGGAGGGGATTATTCTAACTTCCACTTTAAGGATCTTTAGGGTGAACAGTTTGGGCTTGATGGCGATAAAGGAAGGTGGACGGGCAAAGAGAATGGGATTATAGAGGAGGAGAAAGACTGACTGAGGATGAGAGGCAAATGGTGAAGAAAGACAGAAGCAATTGACATGCGATTGTCATATTTACCGAGATTTTGTTATTTTTGATTGCTCGATGGGAAATGATTGAATATAGAACAGCAGGGCATTGTGAATGACAATGCGTATGTCAGGGTGTTCTGAATGGAAATCAGACAAATAGACAGATAGATTTGGATTTTTTTTCTGTGTGGCTACACATGTGAGACACAACCTACCAAGGCAGATCAGAGAGATCCAGACTCGCCACTGTGAGACGACTCGCTCTGCACCGCTGCATGTGTATGGATGTGTATGTCCTCTGCAGTATTAATGCCTCGTTTCCAAGGTCGGGCTTATGCTGCTAAAATCTACTCACACAAAGAGTAAATGGCTCTGCTTGGTCTTTCTCTTTCAGCTCTGCTGCTCTCTGTATCCTCTGCTCCTCTCCCTCATGTATTTATTCGGTTTTATGAGTTTCGTATTTTCATTTTTCTTGTTTTTTTTCCCTGACAGAATCCTGTTGTTGCTACAAATAGCAGCTGGCCGAATGTGGGTCAGGTCTCAGCTCGCAGGTCACCTCATAAAAGTTGAAGGAGACTTGTGGCCACAGCTTAAGTTTGCTAAAGTGCATCTTTCTAGAAGGAAATGTAGAATTCACGAGAACAACCACACCTCTGTAGTAGTACTATACGCTGAGCAAAAATTAATGAAAGGTTACTGTGATAGTGTCGTGCAACTACACTGCCTAAAAAAAAAAAATTAAAACAAGGCAAGGAACAGGCCAGATGAAGGAAAACAGCTAGCATGGTGGGTTTGCAGTTCTCACAAGACTAATTGAGTTTCGAGGCCAGAACAAAGCAACTTTCATTCAACTGCTCTTTAAATTAAAACTGTTTTATTCCACATCTTTGCAGAACACATAGAATTGGTCTTATGCCTTTAAATTGTTACTGCTGTTCAATAGCTTTTTACAGCTTTGTTTAGATAACTTCATTGATGTGTTCAATACAGAATTATCCCAGAGCTGCATGATATTTTAGATTTTAGACAGACTGGAGGAATATTTCCCCCTATCAGCTGCATGTCTGCAAACAGAAGCAAGCAAACAACAAATATCTCATTATAAATAAATTACAGTAGATACATGTCATCTCTATGATGGAGACAGAAAAATATCACATGTATTATTCTTTTCAAATCTTAAAAAAAAGGGTGACCTTATGTCAGTTTCTCTTCCCTTAGAGATCAGAAACTTCCCAACTTTGCTGTTTATGTCTTATAAATATTCAGGTATGATAATGCGGCGGGGTTATCAGGTTCAGCGTTCTACAGGGAGTGCAGCACAGATGGACAAAGAGACACAGTTGTCTATGTGTGTGCAGCTGTATGTGTGTCTGAGGCTGGCAACGTGTGTTTTTTTTCAGTGGAGGAGGGCTATCTAAGAGTTTAGGAATCTACATTAAAATCTGAAAGTTGAACGTGTCTTTTCGAGTGCATGCGCGGACTCGGTGCATATGGCGGCAGTGTGACTCTATGTAAATACAAACCCAGTGAAGTCGAAACAGAGAGGAAGACGCCATCTGGCCCCAAGTTCATTTTACACAACCACAAGGACAAAGACAAGATGAGCCAGAGAGAGAGGGAAGACACAAAACCACAACGTTTCATCGCAAATCATGTTTCTCCACAGAATATAGATCCATAAGCTACAAAGCAACAGCGGGGGTATTGCTGCATCACTCCAATCTGAGAGAAATCTAAAAAAACATGATCATTACGGTTCAGTTTAACTTCTCTGGATGGATTTTATGATCACACGGGAACATGGCGTTTCACTCCGAGTGAACAGTGTCACTCTGCCATTCATAAAGCGCTCTCCAGAATGAGCCGCGGCGTGTGCTGCTGTTTTATCCAGGAAACTTGTTCAGGGTCGTTTGCCAGAAAGCAGTCCGGAGGATATTAGCTGTCATGTGTCGTAAATGACGCCTCTGTGTTTTCTCTGCTGACCTTGCAGAGCGAATTTACCCAGGCAAAATTAATATAACCACACTCTGCCGCACTGCATGAAATTGTACTATGTTGTTTCACAGTGAGCTGCGTCTATTATTCTAAACTGTCATGTATTATATGCGGAGTACATATTAATTTTTTTTCACTGTGGGAACATGTTTTCCTGTGTAAGTTCAGTTTATCCTTCACTGTAAGTCCACATTCACTATGAAGTAGTAAGGACGTTCGCGTTTAGTGAATTATTTCTTTGTTTTAACAATGCTTCTAGGAAAATGACTTCCTGTTCATCCCACAAATGCATATTTCTTACAAATGTGGAGCCTATTAAAAGGTAAATGAACAGATTTATGCTTTAAAAATGAATATCAGTTCACACTCTAATAGATGTGTGATGAATGTGAGAATTAATTGAACAGATTATAGTGTTCTGTTTATTTTAATGGACATTTTAACTCTGCAAAAACACCGAAGCAACATATTATGAGTGAATTTGCTGACGACGCATGAGGGCATTCGCATCCCTGTGGTTTGTTTGTTCGAGTCACACAAAGAAAGCAATAAGACATTGTTGGCCCGTTTGAATTGCCAAGTAGGACAGTCGCAGTGTCGTCCTGCAACATCAGCACGAAACAAATCTACATTTAATGCAAATGGGAAGCCTCATATCAAGAAAGCAATTTGCTAAGTGTTGTAAGTCGTCACTACACACACCAAACATGTGCAAACTAAGCCAGATGTGTGAAACATGAGGACTGTGGACCAAAATCGGCCTTTCAGGATGACATTGGGAGACAATGACTGAATTTTTCCATGGAAGTAACTCACTTCACCGAGGGCCGCAGAGTTTAGTGAGAGTGGACATTAAACCACATTGAGATGTATCAGAGTAAACTAGTTACCCTGTTTTCAAAGTAACTGTCACATCAATGCATACTAATAAAATGAGTTTTAGTTTTTCCACATTTCACTGTAATTTGCATCAGGCATCACTAAAAATAGTAAAATGCTAAATTAGAAAAATAAAAAAAACAATTGTTTGGCCAGGTCTTTCCTTTAGTAAAACACATATCTCACTCAATTAACAACACATTTTCACACTGCAACTGAGCTCCACACATCCGAAGCTCCTTTAGACTGGTGTTTGTGCACCTCGTTTGCGCTGACAGATTTTTGCAGGGATTTGTGACAACTGAGTGTAAACACTGCATGCTGAGCGGGAGTTTACCAATGTGCTCATGATAAAGCTGGGGTTTGCTAATTGTGGCACCCATGCTTGAGGTTTCTGACCCCTGTAATAAAGTATCAAACAAACAACTCTTCAGGCAGTGGTTAGCGTTCTCAGGTCATAGAGAGAATATTCAATCTGAGGCTTTAGGTCATCACAATAGGTTTAAATGTAAAAGTGCCATGGCAAAAAAAAATATTCACATAATATGATTAGAGTCATGACGTGATTATTAATGAAAATCGCTTCCGTGCGCGCTTGCTTGAGTCTTCACAACTGACTGCGACTGTTCTGCTCCTCTGTGATACACGTATGAGTATATGGGGAAATGACAATACGGATCAAAATGAGACATGCCCTTGCCCGCATATGCCCATGAGACACATGTGCGTGTGTTACTATCACAATCCAAGCATGTCCACAGAGGAACGCTGCGGCTGGATTGTGATGCAGATGCCCGCCAACGCCGTGGCGGACAGAGAAACACTGAAGGTACCAGCTTCCCACACATCGTATTAAATGATTTCAAATGTCGCGAGCATCAATTTCTGCATGTGTGTCTCTTTTTAGGAGAGCTTGTGTCCTCCAGTCGGTGAAAATGTGTTGTAAAGCTGCATAGGGATTAGGGTGTGGGGGGGTATGTGTAGTGGTTGTATAAGCGTATGAGTCTCTGTGCACCCCAAGGCAACCTTCATGTTTCTCCACCCTCTGTGTTCTTACAGGTGTGTATGTTTCAGAAAGCTGTGGTTACGTGTGTGTGTGTGTGTGTGTGTGTGTGCATGTGTGATTTGGGCATTCCGGTAATGATCAAGCCTCAACTCAGGCTCTCCACAATGACGCATCAGAGTAGCTTTAAATGCCTGTTACCATGGAAACAGGCAGCCGGCATACAGGTCTGATACATAGACAATGCTCCGTCTCGCTCTTCGTCTCTCTCCCCATCCCGCTCCACTCATCTTTTACCCATTTTTTCCCTCCCGCTTCCTGTCTTTCTCTTCCACCACATCTCCCTGTTCGTTCTGTTTCTCGCCTCCATTTTCATTCATTCATGTCAGTCCTTCCTCTCTCCGAGCCCCCCCCCCCCCCGCCGCCATTCAGCCTGATGCTGTTACCTCTCCCCAGATTCATTCATGTCAACACTGTCACCACGCCTCACTTCTCTGTCTTTCTCTCCTTTCATTACTCTCCTCACTTGCCATGTCATCCTCTCCACCCTCTCTCTCTGCATCTGTCCTCGTCTACCTGTGCTTCATCTCCCCTAATTGTCTCCATCTGTGCCATTTTTTTCCCCGTCCATTTTCTCTCTTATTTTCCACTGAGGAGAAGAACTGAAATGCTGAGTAACAAAAAGGCATATAAACTGACCCAAAAGACTCTTATGATAGTAGATATCACCAAAATATTTGCCACGCACTTGCTCTTTGATTATATTTCGGAGTAAAAGGAAAAGACTGAGGTCTTTAATTGAATGAGTGACGTGGATTATGCAGGCACTCCACTGTTAGCAAGCATAAATTTAGTGATTTTATTCATGTCTCCACTGTTTAAACTGTCATGTTTTTGTCTGGTGTTACAAACTTCTGGTAGCTGTGTCACACCCTGTGCCCCTGCACCCATGTGGGGGCGCTCGGGTCCTGTTTTGTGTTTGTCTGCCCTCATGTTCTCCTGTCTGGTCTCTGTCTCGTTAACTCCCTAATGTGCTGCACCTGTTCTGCCCCCTTTATTAAGCCCCGATCTCCTGGTGTGTCTTGTCGGTTCGTTGTGGGTTGTCCGTGTGTTCTGTGTCCCTGCCTGCACCTCAGCTCGTGTTCCTGTTCCCTGCAAATAAACCTCAACTCTGCCTGACTGCGCTTGGGTCCTTCCACCCTGCACATGTGACAGAACGAACCGACCACACTGGATATAGCGGGCAGTGAGTTTTTGTTTTTCGTCCTGAAGCAGGGTGCCTCCCGCCTGAGCCTTCACTCCTGACAGTGGTGGTGACCCACCCGTCCTGTCGCTCCGGGGAGGCTCCGGAGCTCCCGTCTGCAGCTCTCTCTGCGGCGTATCCTGGAGCGTCTCATCTGCAGTTCAACTCCAGATCTCCAGCTCCAGGTGACCTGGTCCTTACTCCTCCTCTCCCGGATGGCCTTGGAGGGAGGAGGTCCACCCGTTTCAGTTGAGGACCCTTTTGAGTTTTTGGATCCCCCCTGAGAGACTTGTTTTTTTAAAGCGCAGCACACCAGTTCCGCGCCGGCCGCCAAGGAAGCGCAGCACACCAGTTCCGTGCCGGCCGCCAGGAGGCAAACTGTCCTATCTTTCTTTCTGTCCCCTCACCCCAACTGGAATAGCAGAAAGAAGCCACCTCTGAGCCTGGTTCTGCAAAGATTTCTTCCTGTTAAAAGGGAGTTTTTCCTTTCCACAGTCGCTTATGCTTTTGTGGATCTGTTGGGTTCCTCTGTAAAGTGTCTGGAAACGACCATGTTGTAATTTGCATTTCATAAATAAAGCTGAATTGAATGTTCTCCTGCCTGGTCACCTGCCTGCTCCTCTTGTTCTCCTGTCTGGTCTCTGTCTCGTTGACTCCCTAATGTGCTGCACCTGTCCTGCCCCCTTTATTAAGCCCCGATCTCCTGGTGTGTCTTGTCGGTTCGTTGTGGGTTGTCCGTGTGTTCCGTGTCCCTGCCTGCACCTCAGCTCCGCTTGCGTTCCTGTTCCCTGGATTCCTGCAAATAAACCTCAACTCTACCTGACTGCCTGCGCTTGGGTCCTTCCATCCTGCACACATGACAAGCTGTTAGCAAGATTTAGGGGTTTTACCTTTCAGATGCTCTTATATCATTGTTTATTTTATACAGTAAAATCCCTACATGCAAGTATCACCTTCATTCTTTAAAACAGGAATGTTGCACCATTCTGTTGTGGAACAAAGTGAAATAAAAAATGATATAATACACAAATTATGATTTTTCCCTAAAAGACCAAAGTGCCATAAAATCACATTGACTAAAACAGGTAATTTTGGACCCGATTAGGGAGGAGTGTGAAGTTCATTAACTTAGTGCATGCCCTGAATTCATATATATGATGAAGAGAAACGGACAGACGCACACATGGGGCCCTCACCTTGCCGAAGCTTCCCTTGCCCAGCACCATCAGGAAGTTGAAGTCAGACAGCTTCATGCGGTCTTGATTGCCATTGGAGTCGAACCGAGACGCGGCGTTGGCCGACTTGCCGTCTGTGTTTTTGCCCGGACCGATCTTAGCCCTCTGCATGGAGGAAAGAAGAACATGACCACAAGTCCAATTCATCTCATATTTCTAAAACGTGATGTGTTGGGAAGATTAGGAATGTTTCCTGAGTTTCTAACCTGCAGGCCAGGTCACGGACTCTTCACATCACATGGTATAAAAATGAATGAAGACTTGGCTTACGAGGAAACTGATGATATAAAAGCATCTCCTCTTGTTCAATATAATTTTTTACACTATTTTAACAGTGGCTTGTTAAAATAAAATGTCAATGTTTTCGGTAAACAAAGCAAATATACTTAATTTACTGCACACTAGAAAATAACAATGTTCAAATTAATGTACTGAAAAGCTGAAACGTTTGAGAATTTCAGACAAGGCCAATGTTATTCAAGCCTGGTGTAGTCAGTATGCGACAGAACAACGTGGGAGATGAGAGAAGCCTGACTAATAAAACACAGCTTTCATACAGAGGCGCAGTTTTAAATTAACTACCAATCCAGCCACATTTTATTGAATCACCAAATTCAGACAGAACGCAGGGCTTTTAAGCCTCATCCCATATTTGCCGGAGAGGAAGTGGGTTGAAAGGTTGAGGTTTCTACCCTTTTTTCATTCTTTTTCATTTATTCCATGTAGGCACATTACACTCCATGTCACACTTCCCATAATAAATACGACCTCTCTGTGAGTCCGCCACTCTGTTCAATCACGTCGGCCATCGCTTCTATCCGTTCTGTCCTTCAGCCAGACTCTCCCACTTACGCTAAAAGTTTTCGTAGAATCTCTCATTCTGTAAAATAATTCATTTTCAAACTTCGTCTTCATGAATTTGCCCTGTGTCTCCGACTATCCATTTATTCACGTCTATCGCTGCTCGGCTGTCTGTGTCCTCTAACCACTCCGCACTTCATTTCTGACAATCTCAATTTATTCCCCGCTTCGATCTTGTCATTCTCGCCTCTCCTTTTTTGTGTCGAGAGAAGCTTCTATTAATATATTTTGCTGCTCTGTTAAGCTGTACTTCAGTTTAAAAAGGTGCGATACATTAACAGAGAAGACCTGCACACTAAGAAAGAAGGTACAGGATGAGTTGGTCCTATCTGATAAGATCTTATCTTGCATTACTGTAGCTCTCTGCACTTCTTCAGTCCTGTGAAGATGCAGTCATTTCTCTGCTGCCGGGTCTTAAAATCTGACAGAGTGAAGCTTCCTCTACTGTTTATTTGTGTGTGTTGTGCATGTTTGTTGCGATGCAAGCTGCAAGTTTCTGTCTCCATCTGTCGTCTCACTCGCTCACACACACACACACACACACACACACACACACACACACACATATACACAAACACACACAGGGATACGTGAGGTATCAGAGCATCAGAGCCCAAGTGTCCAAACATTTTGACACATATTTTAAAAGATCACAATTAAAACTAAAGACAGATGACAACAAAACAATGTGAAAAAGAAAATTGCTGGATCTGTTCTAGAACTGAACCGGTGTTTAAAATGTGGAGCGCATGCTGCTTTGTTCTTCTTCTTCTTCAGCAAAAATCCATTCAAATCAATACAAGGTGCAGTGAGGCTGATGAGAGACATTGGACAGACACCGCAAGCCCATTGATATCATCGACGAAGTCCTGAGAAAGAAGGATGAAACGTCTCGCAACAGGCTGCCGACGCCACGCTCCAGCTGGAGGAGAAGTCCCGGCGACGCGCAAAACTTGGCTTCGACATCAAAACAGCCTCCTGTTCCCCGTATTCCTCCGAATAGCACAGTTTGAGAGCATGTGCTGGCGAGCGCGCATACGTTCAACATGCATTATTTATCAGTGTATGCGTGTGACTGTTGATGAGGTGAAATGGAGGCAAGCAGCTCGTGTTACAGGAGGGAAATCTTTGTCTGTGACTTTCTCCTCTCTTTGACATCTTTGAGTCAAATACAGTGTGTGTGTGAGTGCATGTGGAGTGTGTGCGATAGCTGCCCCCTTGAGAATGTGTCTCAGTGATCGTCTGAGGACCGTGACCTTGAGGAGATGAAGAAGAGGAAAACAGATAGAGAGAGAGAGAGAAACACACAAGGGGGAAAGTGAAGGTGACAGAGGACGCAGTGGATGACGGAAGAAATGAAAGAAAAACGTGACATAGAAAAACAAAAGATAAAGGATGACAGAACCCAAAGTACAAACTCTTAAACACACAAGTGAGAGTCTGTTTGGTTACAAGGACCTGCAGCATGGGAAGCTGCTTCAGCCTTGACAGATTGACATCAGCTTTTTTTTTTTTTTTTTTACTGCTATCAGCAAGAAAGTCCAAACTATTCTTTTAAATCAAGGAGAAAAAATATGTCATTGTAAGTAGGCGAATCTTCAGAGATTTTTTCTTCTTCTTTTGACTCACCATCCATCATACAAGAAAATGTATCTTGAAATTTTTTTTTTTTCCAAATTTAAAACGCGGGCTCTATCTCTGAGACAACAGCTGCAGCTGGAGCAAGGACAGCTGAGGAAACAAAAGCCAAATTACCCTCAAACATCACTGCTTCACGCTGCGATTAGCACATTTCAGAACCGGTCTCTCATGTCTGAGGCTGGGAGTCAGCAAGACAGAAGGAGAAGAAGAAGAAAGGAGGAGAAGAAAGAAGAGGAAAAAAAACAAAACACAGAAAGGAGTCATCCTCACCTCAGCCAAATGTGTTAATGAGTGGGCCTACTGGTCAGTGTGCACGCACGTGCACGCACACCGCAGCGTGCCAGACCGGATGGTACTATAAGTGCGCCTGCCAACTGCTAACAGCTCTCCCAGAGTGGCCCTCACTCAGACACACACAGATGCAAAGTGCACACACACACACACACACACACACACACACACACACACACACACACACACACACACACACACACACACGTTTACAAACCGACCACTTCCATGGCTTTCGAACACACACACACACACGAACCTCAAATTTCTGCCGCAGCTCCTCGTTGCCCTCCTCCCCCTCCAGAGCAACAGGAACGTTGAAGTACTCGCCCTCTTCCTGGGAGAGCAGCTTAAACCTGGAGTGAGAGAATATTTCCAGTCAAATCAATTCCCAATTAGTCTATACAATTAAGGTGTTTAACTGCTGCTATTAAGTGAAGCTGCTGACAGTTAGCGCGCCAATTTAAAGCGCTGAAGAATAATCAATTATTTAGTGAAGCCGCCGCCTTCACGGAGATGCACCAAAAACCAGACGGCCACAGTGGAGCCGAGATGTTCATTATTTCGTCTCGTCAATAAACATTAAAAACTCTAAACTCTTGAAAAATGACAACGCGATGCCTTTATTCACAAACTGAAATGAAAATTGATTATTTTCAGCTGCATGTCCCTTTAAACCCATAATTACTGGCTCAGTATGACTTGTTGATTCCACAAAAGGGAAAAACAACAAACTGAAAGAGGATCTCTCATAGATATTGAACAAAAACGTACCAATGGTATTATGGTTGCGCTAAAAGTTGAATAAGATAATAAGAAATAGGTTAATTAAGAGAAAAGTCTAACCTGCACTGAAACAGTCAGATATCCACCGCCCAAGCTGTTATGTTGTTCTGTACAATGTATACTAGTCTATTTAATACTTATTGCATGCCTTTATTGCATTTTATGTTTATTTATTCTTTTATTTTTTTGCTAGTTTATGTTTCATGTTACAGCGTTTACATCGGGTAAAATTCCAAGGTTGTGAACTTGTTCACGGTCAATGGCAATAAAGCTCTTTCTGATTCTGATATTTTTAGTTTTTCTAATCAAGTGTCAGCATGCCAATAAATAAAAGTTGCTGAAAGTGAAGAGAAACTAGTTTTTGTTCAAATAAAGTTAATAGCAACAGAGGAAGAAAGCAATAATATGACTGTGATAAAAACTACAGCCACTGAGGAGCATATTTCAATGCAGTGGTTTTTTCTGAACTTTGTGAAATTAAATAATGGTGCAAATAAGACTGATGTAGTTTAACCAAATTCAAGTAAACCTAATAAATTGAGCAAATGCGAACTGACATCTTCAATACAAAAAAAGTTAAACAACTTTATAAATGCCGAGATATACAACATCAATTCACGTTTTTCTGTTCGGTTGTCCTCTTTTATGATGAAGTACTCTTTGAGGTGCAACTAATCTAATAAAGTATTTTACTGACTCTGAATTTTGGCAGATGGCAGAGTACTATTTTCTGAAAATATCCCTTCCTATCTTCTAAAAACAGTCTTAAATGTTTGAAAGTATTCTTTAAATACACCTTATGGTGTGTGTCTCCAAAGAATAAAAAAAGATTTCCATAATACATCCAGCATCAATACTGTTTAAATATTTTAACATATTATGTACATCATGAATGATGAGGGAAATAAAATGAATACAATCCCCTCTAAATGATGCATCAGTCTTTGTGCACAGATTTTCTATCAACAGTGGAATTATTAATAATGTATTAATACTTTGAACATCAAAATGTATGTTAAAAACTAAAGCAGATCGCTTCATTGCTTTTCTTCTATGAAAAAAAGGTTTACACTGTTGTCACTTCATTTACAATTCACCAACAAATGCACGTTTTTGTACCATGGGAGGAAAGTGTCCTCCTTTGGCAGGTTCGTTGGTGAATATAAATTACCACTGGGTTTGAACGTGTGTGTGTGTGTCTCTGTTTAACCAGTGATGGACGGGTGACCTGTACAGGAAGTAGCCTGCAACCCTGAGCTGGATAAGGGTGTATTGAATGGATGAATCGGATGTTGCATTCATGTCTCTCTTGCTCTGAGTCCCTTTGCCACTTGGTGCCAGAGCAGCCTCAGATTTTCTCACAGACGAAGGGCGTGAAACACACACCTGCACAAACTCTTCCTGAATACTGTGTTTTTAATAGCGTCTCTCTACCTGCACCATTCCACCTCAAATGCTGGCATCTCATTAAAAAAGCCTGACAGGGCAGCGTCAGCGAAAAGAGAGGAAGACAGAGAGGTATAGAGACTCGGCTACAGAGGGAGGGAGCACGGTGGAGAGATAAAGACGCAGAGATAAAGAGATGGGGTAGAGTTGCTCCGGCACCGAGCAGAACCAGAATGAAAGAAGGAGAACTCCAACTAAAGTATTTCTCCTACAGTGCAATAATGAACAAGGTCACCTTCGCTCTCCCTCCTCCTCCACTGGTGCCGTTTCTACGCCTTGGTATCGCTCCACCCTCCTCTATTCATCGCCCAGCTCCTCCTTTCATCTCACCATCCATCCACCCCTTGCTTCTGGAGCTCTGAGATGCCAAAGGACAGCGATCCCATGAAGTCATTACGGCTGGTCAGGTCCCAGTCCCACACCTCCACCGACAGACGGCGGTCCTTATCGTACTCCTTCAGGTGGCTGGCAGAGCAGGAAGGACAATCAACAGTTGGATAATGGTTTAAAATGACACATGCATGTGGATTACTAATGTTGTCACCGGCTATTATTTAAGCCACTGAAAAATTGGTGCTCGGAACAATTTATGTGCGCTCAGAATGATTCCTCTGATGATGAAGGTCATAAATAGAAGTAATGCAGAAATTATCTGCACGATTTTTTTGACCAACTGTGTGTCTTAAAATAATTTACTGACACAATGAGCATGAAGTAGCTTATTAACGCTCATCTGTTTCTCTTATTTTGATTTGTGGGATAAATGCATAAGGTGCCTTTCACACCGCACCACGGTAGATAAAATTTCTAAACCGCTATGTGACTAATTGAGATTGTTACTGGAGCTAAATGAAGTAAACAAGCACAAACACAAAATTTCACACAGATAAAGGCAGGAGACAGAGGCTTTTATCCAAGCTCCAGAGGTTATGCATTCTTGAACAGTGAGCATCATGTGATGGTCTCAAAACATTGTAGAGTGAGAGCGATAAAAGGAACAGGTAAAAGGAAAGTGAGGAGAAGTACAGGAGAGAGAGATAGGCAGATAAATTAGATAAGAAACCACCTAACTTGCTGAGATAAAGCCTTACAATTTAAAGGTCTCATTCCAGGTGGGGTTGAGGCTGCACTTTATAGTCTTGGTCTTCTGTTTACTCTCGCTGCGGGGATCTGGAATCAGTTTAAGCTTCACATAGGGGTCTGACAGCCCGTTGGGGTCCATTGGAACTAGATTCTTTCCCTCTTTGACTGAAAAGAGGAACAGACAAAACAGGTGGGGAAAGAGAAGAACAATCAGATTAAACAATTATTTTTATGCAGTATTTTAAGACATAATATTATAAATATAAACAAAGGCATCAATTCACAGCTATAAAAGAAAAACTGCAAAATATAAAGAAAAATACACCAAAATTTAGATTAAAATAAATCTATTATAAAACAACTATTTCAAATCTTTGTTTGACTTTGATTATTTATGTAGATCGAATCGTCAGCTTCATATTTCCATGCTTTGCCTGCTCCTTTAAGAATATCTGAGGAAGCTTCAATGCCAATTTTCTCAAAAGTGAAAAATTAATATTGCAGGGGAAGATAATAACAACTCACACTACCCCACCGCACTGAGCGAATGAAAACAGCTCGAACTCTGACTGCAAATACACACAGAACACGCCACAAATAATCGGTGCCCATGTCAAACAGGCTGGGGAGTGTTATTTTCGAGTGTTGCGAAACTCTCTTGAAACCAGCAAATCAAATTAGGCATGACAAACTTGAGGGACACACTTAGACATATAATAACCCCGTCACTGCGAAGGGGGGGTGACAGCCTTGGGGTTGCTCGATCTGCCTGTAATGACCATGTAGACACTTGGAGGTTGCCAGTTCCAACACTAATCCTTCCTTTGTGGCTGTCTGTTATTGGGCTATAATTGTATTCCAGTGGTGTAAAATTCCCCTGCGAATGGATGGCGTCTCAAGTTGTGTGTGTGTGTGTGTGTGTGTGTGTGTGCGTGCGTGTGTGTGTGTGCACACTTTGCATTGCTGGTCAAGCTGTGGGGTCACATCCAATTACTCCAAGCGGGGTCTGCTGTGTCTTAAGCAGCTTGCGTTCACGGCACACAAACGCATGCAGGAACCGTCTCCAGCCCGGGTGAACGAAGGCGCTGCGCTTCTGCAGCTCAATAGTCTAATTATAAAAAAACTGAGGAAACAATGAGAGAGAAGCTTTGTCGCACTGCACAGCACTGCTTAAATTAACCACGAAGAAAGAAAATATGTAGATGAAACTTTATTCTTTATCTCAGGATGTTCTCACAGTTATGGTTTGTTTCCTTGTTCTAGCATGCTGAAGGGCTGTTACTGTGTTCATTCTGACACGCAACGACTCATATAGTTGAGGTTTCTTTCCTTAATGAGGAACTCGCCCGCTTCCGATCACAGAGGTGATTCTGATACCAGTTGTTTCTTCAGTCCGTTAACAGCGCTCTCACACCATTTGGGTTTGATTTAATTACAACATATCCTGGTGTGAATGTGTTTGTGTAAGTGTGAAAATGGCACATCTAACAAGTGTAGAGCATTATAAACACCATCGAACTGAAGGTCAATGTGAGGCCCAAAAACCTTTAAATAGATGAAACACAGGACTCTCACTGCTTTCACTGTTTTATGCACTGATTAAGCAGTTAATCAGATCACAGCTTATAAAAAAAAAAGGACCACAATTATCATTACTATTGCTCTGGAAGTCAAAATGTTGGCACCTACTGAATATCAAGACTGAAAAAGGTAAAGAGTAAATAAAAGATCATTGTGAATTAAAATTCAAATTATGCAGTAAACGAACCAACTGAAATGCTGAAGATAAAATTGCGTCAGTGATTGAAACCAGGCTCCGCATAAAGAGCATCAGTTTGAGCTCACGGTGCGAAGAAACCCCACGACGTGAGAGAGACGAGGTCCTCCAGCCGTCAGAGCGTTCCTCTAAAGCACAGCTCCGAGAGGTTAACCACAGCGCAGACCGAGGGCCAGAGCTAAACCCTCAGTGGAGCAGGTCAATAAATATTACATGACGCCTGTTAAAGTGACCATCAAATGCTAGTTGAGGAGAGCTGTAAAGAGGGTAGCATGCCAAATAGTCTCAAAGGACAGTCGGATTAAATAGAGGACGATGTGTGTGTTTTGGTGTGAGCGAATGGAGCTGCTCGAGCAAGTACAGGTGTGTGTGGGGATTAGAAATGTTTCCCACATACACAATATGTGCTAATTGCAAAGAGCATGTTGAGCCGTGTGTGTGTGCGCGCACGCATTTGTGCACGTGCGTGAGAGGGAAAGCAAGAGATAAGGCATGCATGTGACTCGACAGGGGGGCAGTGGAGATAAGAGTGCAGTAACAGCAGAATACTATATGTGCAGAGCAGCGTGGGTGTTGGCAGAGCACCTTTTCCCCTGTGAAGCAGCCTCATCGGATCTTAGTGGGATTTACTATGTTCTGTCCAAGCTTCTGTTTGTTTGCCAGCATTGAGACGGCAAAAAATCTTTTCAGAAAATCACATTTTATGGTGGGTAAAAGTTAATCAGCTTCACATCGCCTTCTGTGGACGTCTGACAAAAAAAAATAAAAAAAATAAAAAAAAAACAGCATGAAAAATAAATTGTAAAAAGATACATATAAATAGTCTAAATCGTGTTTTTCAACTATTTTCTCTTTCTGATCTGATTTACTGAAGCATTACAAATGCAGGACTATTCTAAATAAAATGAATGAGCAGTTTCTCGGTCTGTCTTTTTCTTTTCAGAAATATTATCATGACTTGTCATAAGTTTTGGCTTCTGGTTTCGACCTCAAGGGGCCAGATTTAATGGGAACTAAAGGACACATCTTGCTTTAGTAACAATAATAAACACAAAAAGTTTTTAAAGGACTCTATGTCAATATCTTTGGAGATGTGGTGGAGCTTCACTGCCTCACATCTATTTACATCTTTTCCGGTTTTCGTCTTTTGGCCCATGATGCTCTGATATCATTTTTGAACACAAATTAACCTCACAGGTGCATTTCTGGACTGAAGGAGGAAGCCACATACCTGGAGGAAACCCATACAGACCTAAAATTGATCTATTTGTTCCTCTAGCTGAGGTTTGAATCTATTGGATATAAAGAAGGCACTCTGTGGTATAAAAATAGATTCCACATGCTATTTTTTCATTCATATCTAAAGGATGGTCTGCTCACCTAACTTACACTTACAGCACCTCCCATCCACCTAACTCAGGTATGTGGATGGGAACATGCGCATGTTTGTTCACCTACTCAAAATAGCTGTAAACAACTTCTGTCTGACAATATATCAGGCGAAAGTTCAGTCAGACATGGAAAATGTTGGACAGATTGGACGCGGAGGCACCAATTCAACGTCCCACTGCATTTTCCCAGCTGGAGCGTCCTTGAGCTAAGATGCTGATCCCCCTCCATCTCCATGGGCGCTGTTCCGCCCATGACCCAGAGCTCTGATCTCCCTACACAGGGGGAGGGGGGGTGGGAGGGCGAATTAAAATTGATCAATATAGTTTCACATTGCATCCACGTCAATTACTGCGATTAAATCCACGACGGAGACCCACGGCACACGCGCATCTCTCAGCGCAGCAGCCATTTCCACCAGATCCTCAGCTGTACAATAATTCCTAGTGGTTCTGTAATTCTTTTTCTGTGGTGACATTTTTTTTTTTCCTCCACATCACTGCAATGGAGGTGTGAGGGATCGGTGGCTCCACACTGACCCCTGTAGGCAGAAAAGAGCACCCGGATGGGAACAACTTCATACACGGAAACAAGCGCTTACTAAATCCTCCTTGAAACTGAAATAATCAACACAATAGAAAGTACACTAGTCTGCACAAAAAAAATGTAAAGAATAAAAGTAATTTAATTTCTAGTTGTGACTGCCAAAATAATTAGATTATAAGTATATTATATTTAAATAAAACAACAATTTTAAGGTGATTTTTTGCCATTTAACTCAGCTATACTCTGCTTAGTACCAGGCGCAGGTTTGAGCTCAGATGGCTGTCCTAGCAGTGTGTGTTTGTGGTAAATCTGCCGTCTTATCATTTCCCACAGTAACTACCAGCTAATGATCTGTCTGCAAGCGTGGGAACCACGGAGAGAGAATCGAGCGCAGGAGTGAGAAAGAAAAACAAGGATGAAACAGGGTGAAGGACCCACTCACAGAAACAGGCACATGATCAGCATGTACTCCTTCAAGCTCACATTTGCACAAAATTACATTTGGTGTGGATCAGATTCTGGACATGAAAAAAAGAATCTGGGCATCCCTTTTTTTTACTGCAACCTTAAAAATGATTTCTCTCCATCTGCATAGGTGAAAGTCAAGGATCTTTCTATTTAATGTAGTATATAAACCTCATTGTAACTGTGGGCTCATGGTGTGTGTGGACAAAATGTTACTGATTACAGAGTTTTGGGTAAAATGTTTATGCCACTTTAAAATGGTAGAGGACACAGCTTTTCTCAGTCAGGTGGCCGAAGAGAAACGCATGATCAAAATAGTCAAAACGTTTGATAATTAAGTCTAATTGCAGCCAAATAATCACTTTAAGAATATGTGGGGTTTTTTTTCAGTTTAAAGATCAAACTGTAACTGGCTCAACAAACTTTAAATAAAGCTCTGCTGCCACCAGCAGGTACGAACAGGTACTGCGAGAGAAGCAACCAATTTCCTTGTAATTTCAACTGAACACCAGCAGGTCTATTTTTTCCAGAAAAAAAAAAGAGTTTATACTGTAAAGATAGAAATAAATTCTACTCAAAAGAAGCACAAAAACCATCTGATCATCCTCAAAGTGAACTTAGAGGGTCAAATGTAAATTAGACCTCTTCCCCACAAATTGTCACTTTTCTAAAAGCATTTCTTGAGATTCCACAGTGTGATTATTCATAATGCATTAATGATAAACATTTTCTGGCTGATGAATCTCTCTCTGTGCGTCATCATACTTTATATTCAAGCTGCCAGACTAATAAATCTTTGGTTCAGTCATGAGTATGCCAGATACAACCACAGCTATCCTGAAGGCTTAAAGAAAGAGAAGTAATTAATTAGAAAAAGCTTCTGATAGACAAAACAATGAATATGAAACTGCTTGCAGACACCTTTTAATTAGCTTCTAGAAAGTTTCTCATGATTTTCTATTATATTTATACTTCACATAACGCTTCATGCCCCAAACAAAAACACCGACTTAAGGGAAGGTGAGCCAACAATTCCGGAGAGATAAAGAGACAAATGTAGCTCATGTGATATGTGTATTTCAAACTGAATAGGATTGATTAGTGAGTCTGAGCTCATCTTTTCAGTCCCATCTTTCACCTCTGTCAATCCAACAGTAGAGGGAGACACATACCTGCTGTCAGCGCTGTGAGCGGCTGAGAGCTACTTCTGCCTGAACAATGTGTCTTTCTGTGTTTTGTACTTACTGGTAACAGTGAGAACGTTGGTCTTAACCTCGGCCGTGATCTGGAGGCGACCTCTCCTCTCGGTGTGGTCAGTCCCACACAGGCTTGGCACGTTAGCCACACATCGCTTGTGGATGTTCATCATACAGTCTGGAAAGTACACAGCCCCAGAGAGAGACACTTTCAGCGTTATGTAATAATATATCGAATGAATATACAGCGTTTTCTCCTGCTGGTGAGTGCCAACAAGGTCGCTGCATTCAAATGCATTGAAATTGCAGTAACAGCCATTGAATGCTTTATCCAGTTACTAAAAATCAAACATGGTCGAATCCGAAGGGCCGGACAAGAGTGCGCGGGTCAGGTTTGGAGCACATACGGTCACATCTCATGCCCTGGTGTATGAGGCCGTAGAGGAGAGAGCCACAGTGGTCACAGAAGGTCGGGCTGGAGTAGGTGTGGATCTTAAACTTATGCTTTGCCCTCGGGTCCTTTAGAAAGACAGACAGAGAGACAAGAAAGCAAAGTTAGACACGTTCCTGCAGTCAATACTGTATCATATGTCTGATCTTGAGTGACAGACGGTACAAAGTAAAGGCTTCATTGGTAAGTTTCTGTTTATTTACCGTATCTGAACAACAGCAATCACGGATTATGGAGCCTTTTAAGAAAAAGTGAATACTGTGAACCCAGAGACACTGTAAATGGAAGCTGTTCCCTTCCACCTCGTCACAGTTCATCTCTCAACATCAGCATTTATCTCAATTTATCTCAAACTCCCCACATTTCCAAGCTGTGAGTAATACAGCATTTCCTGGACGCTCATGAGGAAAGTGACACTGTAATGTGATCCTCACAGTTTGTTCGTTCACAACCACTTTAAAAGGATGCGAAGTGTGAGACATAATGGGCAAACACGTGTGCGTCTGCAGGCCCAAAAACCGTTCGCACTCAGTCTTCCATCAACTTTGTTAAAGTTGGATTTCAACAAGCCTGTTGGGAAGTTAATCGTCTTTCTATCAGACACAGTCCTGCAAACACTGAGTTTTAAAGAGAAAGTTTGGGGGCATCTGTTGAGCATGCACCCATCCTCGGGTGGTGCTTGACCTCCTACTTGGGGGTCATAGGTCTGTATCTTTTTTATTTTTAACAACTTGACAAATGCAACCAATAGTGGCAAACGACTGACAACCAGAAAAACTGTTGAATTTACTTTCTTTCCTTTTTTTTTTTTAACCCTGATGATACTACAGCGCTGCGGATGGACGAAAACACTCTTCCTCTTTTTTGGGTGAGCATTCATAACTCAGGCATAACTAGAGCGGAAGTACAAGCTATTTTCGTCTAATGTGTCAAGTGTGCATGCGTGTGTCTGACACACACACACATACACACAGTTGTGCGTCTCTGAGGGCCACTGAGAGGCTGCTCACACTTGCATAAACACTCACACGCACCAACACATGCAGCATGAACCCACGGGTGGCGATCACCGAGAGGGATCCAGGTTGTGCAATAAAGCGGGCACACTTCCACGTAGGAGTTGAAATGTTTCTGCCAAGGGGATCCGTCACAGTCGCCAAACGCGCTGATTCACGATTTAGCATGGATTTCTTAAAGGATATCCTTAACTGGAAAGTGTTTCCATGACATAAGTGCTAGTTCTCATTAGAAATCACCTTGATTACTGACCATCAGCGCGGGGACAGTTTTATTTGGCGCATGTGTCGCTTCATCTCATCAGTGAGATGAGAGATTTCTTAGTCTCCCCCACACCTGTCCTGGATGTACTGTTCGATTTAGACTGCCACTGCCTGAATTATACCCAGCTTCCCAAAGGTGTCTTGACAAGTGTGTGTGTGTGTTTTGAATCTCTATTGGTTTTGCAGGTACCTGTGATTTGTGTGTCCTTACACCACTGTATTTGCATTTGTGCATGCAAAATTGTGTGTGTGTGTGTGTTTGTTCCTTTGCTGGTTCTCATCTTTCTCAAGGACGAGACCACCTCCAGTTTGTTTTTTGTTCCTCTGAAAAACAAGGGAACATTGTGCTGCCGAGGCTCCGGCGATGAGCAGCAGCAATATGAGGGCTGATGAGAGTCGATGCCAGCTTCTTCATTACATTTGCCTTGAAACCTCAAAGATGATGCAGAAACGAAAGCAAAGGGAAAACGAGGACAACCCTTTAGTAAATGGTTCTTTTTCTTACAGGAAAAATCTATCAATTTTTTGTGTTTGTTTCTTATTTGTGTTAAATATGCACTTACGATTATCTGCTACAATTGTACAGCTTTCACTCTGTGGAGGCATTATTGGGAATTATGCATTTTAAACAACACATCAATCTAATGCCAAAACTTAGCACGTTACTTAGTAATTACAACTATGAAATCAAAACGATTGTACTTTCAGTGAGCTATTTGCTGCCATAGAAAAACAGGCCGCGGTCTCTTTCCTGTCCTGTTAGCTTTAGCCTGTGTTTTCACACTGCTGGAGATGTATGCACAGCTCAGAAATGTACATTACTTCTTTACAAGACCCTTCTGTTGCTGTATTCATGTTATGTCGACTGTTTCATTGCTGCTGCTTTCTGTTAGTCATTCTTTAGTCTTTCACTTTTTCAATAATGTCTTATGTAGTCTTGACTGCAGAGAACTGGATCTCCCATCAAGGAGTCGACTACAAGAACTCAATGAATGAATGAATCGGACACGTGTCGCACAATTCAACTATATCTATAGTTCGATCCATACATCGAGCCATCCATCCATCCATCCATTCACACACACAGTTTTCTGTTGGCCGATACTATTTCCTGGCTGGGATTAGTTTCAAAACAGCCTCTAAACAAGCCAGTTTTCCATCAGCCGACTCATAGATGCAGAAGAGTTCAGCACATAGCTCCGTACGCAATGACAAATTGTACAATTGTGATATGCATTAAAAAATGGCTAAGACATGTAAATTAGTGTGATTTGAAGCTGCTGGTAGGTGGATTTTAAATCAGGTTAGAGATGATGCAAATGGGCACAGCTGTAAATCCTGACAGCTGCTTCTTCTGGGGGTTATTTAACTGAAAATGTCTAAAAACACTGCAAAAAATATAATTTAAAAGAAAACGCTGTATGTTATGTGCAGTTTAAGTCACTGGTTTTCATAGATGAAGTCGTTCAATAGTTTTCACTCAAGACTTTGTCGCGCGGCCTCCCCCTGCAGTACTGCACGTCTTTACTGAAGGCCTGCGCACATCAGTACATACAGCATGCTTTCCACGCCTTTGTGTATTCTCCTCTCATATATTACTGTGAATTAAACACTCCACTGTCCATTGTGCTGTCTGCCAGCAGCATTCATCCGAAACCTCCCTCCACATCCTGTCATGTGACCCCATGACCCTGTGTGGCGGGCAGACCGGATGGCCCTCATTCACTCATTGACATGAAAACTATTTTTCCTTATTGATTTTGTCAGCCATCCACTCACTCATCTGAGGTTGCTGACTTTCTGACTGCAGGGAGTCAAACACAGTCTTCATTCATCAGACGTCGTAATAATCGGCATTAGTTTAGTTTCTACACTGTCACAGGATAGATGTTCATAAAAACTGGACAGATGATAGTAATAATGACAATCAAAACATAAAAAAGAACATTTAAATAATTATAATAGGGAGGAGGTACAGTGGAGTAAATAACTCTCACCCCATAGCGAAAAGCTTCTAGATCAGATTTCAGGTGAGGATTGAAGGCCTTTCTGTTTCTGGAAACTGTTTCCAAGTTCTCCAACTGTCTGCATGAGTATTCTGGGTTTCCTTACAAGGTCCAAAAAAACAAAAAACAAAAAAAAAAATCCATTTGAGGTGAAGGGGTGACTGTAAAACCCTTGTAGATGTGAGAGAGAGTGTGTGGTGGTCTGACTTCGCCTGTGATGGAGAAGTGACCCGTCCACGCTGTACCCTGGTTTTACCCACCGTCAGAAGATATCTAGTGCAGAAATCTGACAAACTGAATGAAGCAGCCTGGACGATGGATACCAATTCAAACTGAGATTAATAGATTATCAAGCATTTCTGAGTGTTCATGAAAACCTTCCATTTGTGACGTGTTGGATGAAAAGCTGTTTTACAGTGTGGACGACTCTCCTGGTTCGTCTGTTCATTCCATCTTTACAGGGTCTGAACTAACTGTTGTGTCTTAGGATGCAAGGTTCACACAATCAATCTGTTTCGCACTGAAATGAACTTTTTCACAAACTATGCATCGTTGTTTCCCCGAGAGCACAAATAAACCATGGAAACATTTTTTTTTCTTGCCGCCTACTCTGATTCGATACCAAGCTGTGCTCTGTCTTCTCCACAAAACAGAACAAAGTAAAACATAATAGACAGAGGCTGCAGTCGCTGTTTTCACTGTCCTGATCTATCTGTAAAACAAATGCGGCGCCATTGTGTTTATCTGACGAAGACTTGTAATTGTTCTTGTTGGGAGAAAAGCATGCCTTTTCTTTCTGCTGTGAGATTATATTTGAAGGATTTTTTTTTATAATGTCGATTGGAAAAGAAATACAAAGCAATCATTCCTGTAAAAAGAGGATCTGTATATAGTTGAGGAACAATGGTGGGAAAAAGAAGGGGATGGATAGCTGGAGGCGCTCACACTGTGAATGTAATTCCTTACGTCTCTGCCTCTCTACATCTGTTCCCCACAATCTCTCCATCACTTCATAAGGCTTCCTTCACTCTCTGAGGTTAGTCTGTGACTCCAGCACTGTGTGTAACCATCTGGACACACACACTGTTCAATATTTCATCAGAGCTTTATATAGGACTCGTATGGTCTCCGCGAAATTACATTAATAGAGGGTTTTGTACGCACAGCAAAAATAACCGAACATAAGGGAAACAGCTTTGGCAAATTGAGAGACATACAGTATCAGTTTCCCGGTTATTGTGCCAAATGTATCAAAAATAAAGCCAATACAACGAGAGCAGAGACTGAACAGAGGGGATCAAGCTTTTTCCATCAGGTTCCCTCAGCTGTGGACCAATCCATACAAAGAATTTGTTTTAGTTTGCTCACTCTACTTCAGATTCTGTACCTCTGTCTCAACTTATTTTATTAAAGTTAACCTTGATTGCTGTTGGAGCTGCTGTTTTATTGCGGTTGTTTCTTGTCAAAGATTAATGTGACGCTGTTAGGATCTCTTATATTTGACTGTGTCAGTGTTACCTGCCTTGAAAGCCTTGATAAAATATTAAATAAGATCAGCGCTGTAATTAATATGCATTTAGATTGTTATTAAAAAAAACAAAAATTCATGAAATATAATCATGAAAAATTTCAGAATAAATGTCAGAGAGAAAGAGAAAAGGTTCCGGTACGAAAGTGGACAACATCATGAGTAGTTCATTGACAAAACCTACTTTAGGATTTTTAAGCTTTTAAATAACTTCATGGTCAGGGGGCTGAAGTGGAGCGACCAGAGCTTCAGAGGTTTCACTGGGAGTGAGCAGAATGAAGAACATAAAGAATTACTGAGTGACGGTTCATTTTAGAGTGTCTGCATGTTCTCCCTGTGTTGTCATTCAGTCTGTCAGCCCTGCTGGCCTGTGTCACCTGTTGCACATGGAATATCCTGCAGCTCCTGTGACCCTCGTTGGGAAGAAGGAGGTGTAGAAGATGGACGGAACCAAATTCTGCAATCCAACCAGGATATTGCATGAAATCCAACGTCAACGAGTGGAAGCGTGTTCAGCTATGTTAGCCTAGCGACAGACTGTCCAATGAGTAACCGGCTCCTCACACGCTGTGATGGACACTGCAGGGTAGAAGTCATTAACATACTGCTTCACCTCTGTGCAACAAACTGAGCTCAGAGGAAATCAATGTCTGCAAATGAGGCATTGAGTTTGTGTGCTTTATGTTTTCACACTTTTCTCTTAATGTTACATACATGTTATCGTTCAAATGTTATATATGTGGTGCTGATGTGCTCTTTTTCATGTGTTTCTGGATGTGAATCAAGGGTTTGAAGCATTTAATTTTGCACTCTATAGATGCAAATGACTTAACATTTCTGTCAGGAAAACATGTTCCCAAATGATATGGAATAAATTACGTAACCGGCAGCAGATAGATGCCTGCATAATCAGGGAAACCAAGGTAACTATTCTTCCTTTTTCCTGCATGTAATTGTGAGTCTGCTTCAGAACAACCACTCTTCATGTGCATGAATCTCAGGAGCTCGGCCTCTCGTGCCCACACACGCTGAACTACACACAAACACACACAGCGAGGTCTATACCATTCATATATACCGGGCTGTGGGCCTCAAATGTAGGTTTCATTAGACAATCTCATCCCTCGACTTTTCCCACAGGGAGCCCACTCTATTAACCCAGATCTATAATTGAATTCTTCTTTTAAACATACGTCGCTGACGGAGAGCGAAAGGAGGAAGGAGCGACTGGCGGGAGCTAAAATGGGCTGAATGCTGCTTACAGTGAAGCAACACTACTGAGAACATCAGGGAAATCTTAGTTTGGAGAGTTATTCTGAATTTTATTCTAATGTGACTCAACCGTGATTAAGTGAGCTTCAGAAAAAGGATCGAGATGCTACAACAAGCAACTTTTAATCCCACAACAACTGCTGTGATGATCATTACTTGGTAAGCAAAGAGACAAAAACTAACTAAATGTTTACACTTGAGTGGCATGGAATGAAGAATACAGTCACAGAAATCTGGAAAACAATAGTTTTGTAGCACAATAG